>NW_024081205.1:359110-487076 GCF_003009895.1 Hyaena hyaena
TTTTCCCCTCTCACTCCCCGTAGAGGGTAGAGGGGGATCGCCTCCCACCCTGGAGTCTCCGATCCCGGCCCGATTTTATCTTCCCCGGTTCGCACTCACGTTAGAAGGCTCTCTCAGTGGATTCTGCATCCTTTTTCTCCCAATCTCTCAGGTTTTGTAAGGTTTCCAATGGCTTCAGATCTTTTCTGTGTGATGTATGGGCGCGAGTGCAAGTACGGAGCTCCTTACTTCTCCACCATCTTGCCCCCTTCCCTATAATTCAATGGTTTTAAGTGTATTCATCAAGTTTTGCAACCAGCACCACAATCACTTTTAGAACATTTTCATCATCCTGAAAAGAAACCCAGCATCCTTTAGAAGTAAATTCCTATTCTTCTCATTACTCTCCCCTGCCCAGGCTTAAGAAACCATTACTTTTCTTTCTACCTCTATAGATCTGCCAATTCTATTTCCACTTCCTATAAATGGAATGATAAAATATGTGACCTTTGGTGTCTGGTTTCCTTCACTTAGCATAATATTTTCAAGGTCCATCTAGATTGTAGCACATATCCGCATTTAATTTCTTTTTATTGATGAATAATAATCCATTGTATGGATAACACATTTATTATTTATCCATACATTACTTGATGAATCTTTAACTTGTTTCCACCTTTTGGCTATTATGAGTAATGTTGCTATGAACATTCATTACAAGTTTTTTGTAGACATACATTTTTATTTCTTTAGGGGTAGAACTGTGCCAACTCAGTATTTAACATTTCAAGGAACTGCCAGACAGATTTCCAAATTGGATGCACTATTTTCCATTTTCACCAGATGTGTATGAGCGTTCCAATTTTCTTACATCCTTACCATTTGTTATTGGCTGTTGTTGTTACTATCCTAGGTGTATTTTTCTTATTATTGAGTTCTTTATGTATTCTAGATGCAAGTTCTTTATTATATACATACTTGCAAATTTTTAATTTTATTTTGTGAGTTGTCATTTCACTTCCTTGATGGTGTCCTGTGAAGCACAAAAGTTTTCTTTATATCTATGATGTCCAATTAATTTATTTTTCTTTTGTTATTTGGGCTTTGGTGTTATAGATAAGGAACAATTGCCTAATCTAAGATCATGAAGATATGCTTATGTTATCTTCATATTCATTAGAGATATTGGTCTATAGTTTTCTTGTGATATGTTTGGTTTGTGTATCAGGGTAATATTGGGCTCATCTAATCAGTCAGAAAGCGTTCTGTTCTAGTTGTTTGGATAAATTACAAAGAATTGATATAAATTCTTCTCTAAATGTTTGGTAAAATTTACCAGTCAATCTGGGCTTGTGGCTAGTTTTTAATATTAGTAATCATTCTCTTTACCTGTTATAGGTCTATTCAGATGTTCTATTCCTTCTTGAGTCAGTTTTAGTAGTTTGTATCTTTCTAAGAATGCATCCATTTCATATAAATTATTTAATTAGTTGATACATAGTTGTTCATAGTATTACCTCATAATCCATTTTATTTCTTTGTGGTTACAGTAATGTTCTCTCTTTCATTACTGTTGTTTGTAATCTAAGGACTCTCTCTCTCTCCCTCACATTCTTCTTTGCCTCTCACTGCTTCTCCTCTTCCTCTCCAGTCTAGCTTAAAAATAAAAAAGCTAAAAGCTATTTTGTTGATTTTTGGGTTTGTTGATTTTCTCTCTTGTTTTTCAATTCTCTATTTCATTAATTTTCACGCTAATCCTTATTATTTTCTTCTTCTTTTTGCTTTGGATTTAGTTTGCTCTTCTTTTTGTAGTTTTTTTTTTTTTAAGTAGAAGGTTATTAATTGGAGATGTTTGTTCTCTTTGTCTTCTACTCTTTTTTTTAATGTTTACTTATTTTTGAGAGAGGGAGAGAGAGAATGCAAGCAGGGGAGGGGAAGAGAGAGATGGAGGCAGAATCTGAAGCAGGTTCCAGGCTCTGAGTGGTCAGCACAGAGCCTGATGCGGGACTTGAACTCACAGTGAGATCATGACCTAAGTCAAAGTCAGACGCTTAACGGACTGAGCCACCCAGGAGCCCAAACATGTTTCTTCTTTTTTAAATACAAGTATGTCCAGCTATAAATCTATCTCGAAGTTCTTCTTTCACTACATCCTATAAATTTTAGGGTGTTATATTTTCATTTTCATTCATTTCAAAATATTTCTAGCTTCCCCTGTGACTTCTTCACTGACCCACTGGTTATTGTTTGTGTTGCTTAATGTTCACTTTTTGTGAATTCCCCAAATTTCCTTTGTTATTATTTTCCAATTTTATTTCATTATTATTGGAGAGCAACCTTTGTACAATTTCAAACCTTTTGGATGTATTGAGGCTTGTTTTAACACTTGGCATGTGGTCTATCCTGGAGAATATTCTGTAATTAAGAAGAATGCATATTCTGTTGTTGCTGAGTGGAGTGTTCTAGATATATCTGTTAAGTTGGTTTATAGTGTTGTTCATATATTCTTTTTTCTTGCTGAAGTTTTTGCCCAGTTGTTCTATCCATTATTGAAAGTGGAATACTAAGGCATCCAATTATTATTGTTGAATTGTCTGTCTCTCCCTTCAGTTTTTGCTTTATGTGTTTTGTGTCTCTGTTATTAGGTGCATATATATTTATATTTATTATATCTTCTTGATAGGTTGATCCATTTAACATTGCACAATGTCCTTCTTTACCTTTAGTAACATTTTTGTTTTAAAATCTATTTTATCTGGTATTAGTAAAGTTACTCCAACTTTCTTATGGTTGCTGCTTGCATTATAGATCTCTTGCAATCCTTTTTCTTTTCCCCATTTGTATTTTTTAATCTAAAATATGTCTCCTATAGGGGCACCCGAGTGACTTAGTTGCTTAAGCCCCCAACTCTTGATTTCAGCTCAGGTCATGATCTCATAGTGGTGAGATAGAGCCCTTCATTGGGCTCTGCACTGACAGCATGGGGCCTGCTTGGGATTCTTTCTCTCCCTCTTTCCCTACCCCTCTCCCACTCTCACTCTTGCTTTCTCTCTCTTAAAATAAATATTTGAAAAAAATAAAATATGTCTCTGGTAGATAGAATATAGTTGAATCTTCTGGTTTTTAAGATATCCAGCATGAGGGGTGCCTGGGTAGCTCAGTCAGTTAAGTGTGTGACATCGGCTCAGGTCATGATCTCACCATTCCTGGTTCCCGAGTTCGAGCCCTATGTTGGGCTCTGTGCTGATGGCTCAGAGACTGGAGTCTCTTTCAGATTCTGTGTCTCCCTCTCTATCTCTGCCCCTCCCCATTTGCACTCTGTCTCTCTCTCTCAAAAATAAATAAACGTTAAAAAATTTTAAAATATCCAGTTTGACAATATCTGCCTGGTCGCTGAATTGTTTAATCCATTCACATTTAATGTTATTTTTTATGTAGTTGGAATTAGATGACATTTTACTTTTTGTTTTCTATAGGTCTCATGGCTGATTTGCTCCTCTACTCCTCTATTACTACTTTATTTTGCATTAAGTGAATTTTTTAGTGTAACATTTTATTTCCTTTAATGATTTTTTCCCACCAGATTTCTTTGTGCTCTTTTTCAGTGGCAGTTCAAGGGCTTACATATACATCTTAACTTAGCAAAGTCTACTTTAGATTTATATTAACTTAGTTCCAGGGAGATGTAAGAATGTTATTCTTATATAGTTCTATTCCACCTTCTTATTTTTGTGCTATTATTATTATAATATATATTATCTCTGTATGTATTACATACAGAGATGTAACCCCTACAAAACCCCTACAATACATGGTTATAATTACTACTTTATATAATTTTGTCTACTGAAGAAGCTGAAAAAAGAAAGGAGAAAAAGTATGTTTATAGAGCTACAGTAACATTTTATGTACCATTTTTGATTCTCTTCATTTGTTCCTGTGGATTCCAATTACTGTCCAGTATCATTTCATTTCTCCAGTACAGCTTTGCCCCTATTTACCTCCTTTGTACTGTCATTGTCATGTATATTACATTTTTATACGTTACAGGTCCAATCATATACCTATTGTTTTACAATACAATCATATATATATATATATTATATATATAATGTACATATATATGTATGTATTTTATACAAAGGAAAAGGATGGCCTATGATAGGACTAAGGATGGTTCATACATGGCAGAGAGAGCCTGGAATGTAAGCAGATGATTTAGATAGCATGGATATAGAGTCATGTCTAACACTGCTACTTTCTCAATAAAGTATGAGGCAAGACCCCAAGTAACAATGGAGCTTGGAACCAAAAGGAAGGGTCATGTTACTGATGGGACTATAGATAATAGGCCATCCAGCTGGGCAGAATTGTATAGCTGGTTGCTAGAGATGCTATTTGTTGGGTGGAGTCCCAAGTTTATTAGTAGGTATTATACAGATTTAAATAATCACAAGTAACACTATGTTTATATATACACACGCACACAAGGGTGTAATAAACATATAAACTTTAACCAGAGACAAACCCTCAACTATCCAGAAAATCTGTGAATTTGGTAGCACTTTCCAGTGACTGACACCCAAGAGTAGCTCTAGTAATGTTATTAAATGGATTTAGATACAGAAAATACATTTCCTTGCCTACAAAGAGAAACTTCTGATGAACTATCAGAAAACATAGTTTTTAGGATGTATTTCCAGGGGTCAGAATAGCTTTTTGGAGATATGTCCACACATTCTACCCAAAATTCATGGCACAGCTTAGGTAATCAAGCACAGTCAAAGTAAGGGCAGATCTAAGCTAAGTGGATTGACTCCTTAACCTGATCCCCTTAGTTGTAATCAACTGTGTGGATGCAGGCATAAACATCTGCCTATAAGCATCTGCCTACACAGGTATACACAGTATTAAAGACAAATAAGGCAGGATATTACTTAAAGCAGTAAAAACAGAATTTATTCCATTACTACTGATAGCAGGGGAAAGGACTGAGCCCCGTTCTGACTTGTGCAGACACAACTAGATATTTTATTTTATTATTTTTTTAAGTTTATTTACTTATTTTGAGAGAGGGAGAGAGTGAGAGCAGGGGAGAGGGAGAGAGACAGGAAGGGAGAGAATCTCAGTCTCCATGCTGTCACGGGGCTCGATCCCATGAACTGTGAGATCATGACCTGAGCCAAAATCATGAGTTGGATGCTTATCTGACTGAGCCACCCAGGTATCCCAACATGACCAGATCTTTTAAAGGGAGAATGAGGGAGTAAGGAGGGGAAGAGAGTGGGGTTTTAGTGAAAATTACAAATAGTTGGTCAGTGTACATATGATTAAGCTAGCTATGTCTGTTAGCTGGCAATTATTGAAGTTAGGACCCCATCTTCCCACAGAGACCTAGAGACAGAGGCCCTATTCTTTCTGATAGGAATGGCTTTCAGATCTTTGAGAAAGACACTCCTGACTTGTTGGAGATACATATAGATCTCAAAAGGAACAGAGGAAGGATCCACTGTTCTAAATAAAGAGACTGTAAACTTGGAACACACTATAAAATTTCCTGGCAGACTTGAGCTTTTGTAGGCAGGTGTTTTATAGGGCAGGATTAGGGATGTCATCCTAGGGAGAAGCAAGACCCCTCTGTGGGGCTCGACCTTTTGAACGATGAGATCATGACCTGAGCCTAAGTCTGCAGCTCAACAGATTGAGCCACCCGGGTGTCCCTGTTGTGTTTATCTTTATAGCTACTATATGTTTTTGGTAAGAGATACTAGGCTTTCCATCCATGATAGTGGTGTATAGTTTTTTAAATATAAATTTATTTCAGTAAAAAAGTGAGTCCATTAACGAAAATTATTGCACAGTTAGATAATAATGGGACGGCAAAATGCATCGGGTGGTAATGATTGCGTTTATAGAGTTCCGAAAGCAAGTTTCTAACACCAGGTTACAAAGCTGTGTTTGGAGGACTGGATGGGAATGAAACCCTCTCTCTGACTCATGACCTTGGGTTGTATCCCTCCCTGGGGCGATCCTCCCCTGGCCCTTCCCCTTGCCCAAGCCCGCAGAGCATCATCTGAAAAGCTTCCCACGCTGAAACCTAGAAAGACACGCAGAGGAGAATATTTAAATCCGGGGCCCTGCGGGGGTGTACGTGGGAGTGTGTGTCAGGGGTCATCACCATCTGGAGTTCTGGCAACGGATGCCCAGCCAAGTGTGGGCGCTGGACCTCCTGGGGGCTGGGTGCAGACACATGTTTTGGCAGACGCCTTTGTCTCTTCTCACCACTAGGTGGCACACTCGCCCAGGCGAGGTCTCACATCTGTCCTCGTCACTGCCCGGCCTGACCTGCCAGGAGGGGTGTGCGAGGAAGTCAGTGCCATTCCCTCTGAAAAGCGAATCCCAGACAACAGGAATGCACCTAGAGGGTATTGTGCTAAGTGAAATAAGTCAGACTCAGAAAGACAAATACCCTATGATTCCACTCATAAGTACTATCTACAAATAAAAAGATCACAAATGAACAAATAAACAAAAGCAGAATCAGGCCCATAAATACAGAGAACAAACTGATGGTTGCCAGATGCCAGAGGGGAGACAGTGGTGGGATAGGCAAAAATGGGTGAATGGGAGAGGGAGATACAGGCCTTGGTGTGGAATGAATAACTCTCAGGCGTAAAGAGGCAGACCACAAGGAGTATAGTCAATGATCCTACAAGTGATTTAATGGGGCAGGTGGCAGGTACATTTGTGAGCACAGTGTGTTGTAACTTGACAAATCACTATGATGTACACTGGAAACCAGTGTACCGTTGGGTGTCAACTATACTCAAATAAAAAAAAGAAAATAAAAACAAATAAAATGAAACAAACTAGAAATAATTCCCAGGACCACCCAGGGCCCCAGAAAATGAGCATGACCCCCATCAGGGATCTTTCATCCTATTTTTTGCTTGGACATTTTTGTGCTTGCTACAATTTGTGGCACCCAGTGCAAAATAAAAATGCAGGGCCCATTGTTAAAAATTATTATTATTAATAATTTTTTCTTTATGATAAGAACTTTTAAGATCTGTTCTCTTAGCAGATTTCAAATATACAGTACAGTATGTTACCTATGGTCACCATGCTTTACATGACATCCCCAAAACTTTTTTTTCAATCTTGTAACTGGGGGGCCCCTGGGTGGCTCAGTCGGTTAAGCGTCCGGCTTCAGCTCAGGTCATGATCTCGTGGTTCGTTGGTTTGAGCCCCATGTTGTGCTCTGTGCTGACAGGTAGCTCAGAGCCTGGAGCCTATTTCAGATTCTGTATCTCCCTCTCTCTATGACCCTCCCCTGCTCAAGCTCTCAGAAATAAATAATTAAAAAAAAAAAAACATTAAAAAAAAAACAAATCTTGTAACTGGAAATTTGTACCTTTTGACCACATTTACCCATTTTCACACACTCCCCCCTCTCCTGCCTCGGACAGCCACTGAACTGTTTCCTCCTTTGCTTTTGATCTTTGCCCCAGTCTATCTCATTTGATCTGAGCTCCAAGAGGTGTTTCAGTCTTTAGCAAGACAGTCAGGGTCCATCCAGGAAAAGGGCAACCTCAATGGTTATTTTAACAGAGAGAATTCAATACGGGGAATTCGGTAGGTACTGGAGCATCAAAAAGACAAAAAAGGGAATGTTGAGATAATATAGACATTGTAACTTTAGGAAGCATCTCCCACCCAAGGGCTGGGAGAGCAAAGGGGGGATGTTGGGTCCACGGAAATTCAGAGGATCATAGGAAGGGTCCAGGGCGCTACAGCTTCGATCTCCAGGGAGAATTACCCATCAGATTAATGTGGTACCTCAGAAGGTTAAGGGACGGACCCTCCAGAGCTGGACCTCAGATTGCCAAGGAGTGGGCACTGCTTGGCTGTTGTCCTGAAGGAGTGTGAGAAAGTTGGTTTGGGAAGCGCAGAAAGTGCCTGTTAGGGTAGAGCATGCTTACCGTGGTGAGGTTGGTAGGAAGAGAGAATGAACAGGATGGAGCAGCTCCCTCCTTGCCTGACCCTGCCTTTCCTTTCCCTTTTGCACCATTATTTCCAGAGCTCAAGGTGGAGCCAGCTGGCAAAGTAGAAATGTGGCTATCAGAGTCCCAGCCCAGCACCATGAGGCGGGCACGCAGGGTAAGCTGGAAGAGGAGAGACAGAGGACTGGACCTACCAGGTCACAAGGCTGGACAGGCCAGAGTAGTCCACTGTAGGATGGAGACGGTATACCTGCACCTGAGTCCATGAAGAACCAGAGGACAAAATTAATCTGAGAAGGCAGGTAGCCCAGACTCATGTGCCAGCCACCACAGTCACAAGAGTCTGAGCTGTGGTGCCCTGAAATCCATTACTACGAGTGTCCTGAGGCCATGCCTGCCATGAGAGGCTCCGAGCCATGACCACACATGGCATGTATACTAGGGTAGTCCTGTTCCTAGCAGACACAGGACTCCTCTGACAGCCAACTTTGGCTTAAGAACTTCCCGATGTCTTGGCTAAACCTTCATTGGATGTATGGCAGTCTAGAATTCTTCCCTCCATCTCCCTCTCCCTACTTGGGCTCATATTTACATCAGGGTCTAATGATTCCCTCAGCCTCTCTATTCTCCCTCATGCAGGCATTTTACCCCTTTATTCATTTCCTTTGGTCAGGTACCCAAGTTTACAAATTCATAATAAAATACTTCCTGGAGCATTTGAGTTTCTCAGCACTGTCAGAAACAAATCCTCAGGACGGTCAGCATCTGCTCCAACTCCAATTCCTATGGTCGGGTGGTGGGCGAGAAATCTCCCAATTCTGCTCCCCAAATTTCTACTAGAAATGAATACGCTGAAGCCCAACAGCAGCCTCCTCAGATTCTGCAAAAGACAACACATGCCAATAAGCAAAAGCTCCTAAAGTCGAAGGTACAAAGGCCCAAACGTCTTCGGCACTCTGAAACAGCTCAGGCATCAGGATTGCCCGGAGGGCCCCAACTCACCTTGGGGGCATGTGGGGGTTGTGAACTTGTTTAGGGGAAGTGGAGAAAAGGAAGACAATGGCCGTTGTTTGCTGCTGTCCTTGAGGACATTTGGACAAGGGCTAAATATTAGAAAGTGGGAGCTCCTCCTTGATCTGGATACCCCCTCCTCAACAGGGGTCTGTGCATCCTTTTGCCCTCACAGAAGCTGGGGCCACACACCCCCATCGCACGACCCCAAGAACTCCAAATAGTACTGCCTGCTATGTTTCCAGAAGTGGAGCCACCCCTGGGGATAAGGCTCAGAGCTCCCATCTCTTCCAGACTCTGTGTTGTTCTAAAATGGATTGTGGGGCATGAGAGTTTTTCTATCCCCTCCACCTGTTCCTTCTAAGCCAAGAAAGTCCACTTTAAGGCTAAAAGCCCATTTCCTTAGGAAACTTCCTCTAGTCTATATACACATTCACACCCATTCACACCGCTGAGGACCTTTGTCTTTACTTCATGGTCTTGCAACTTCAGATGAAATTTTCCCTTTATCTTGGTAAGTTATCACTAAGATAATTTATCCCCCTCTTAGAGACAATAAACATACTGAGTGAAAATGGCAGGGTGAGCAGTGTCAGGTACTCCAAAGACTAGTCTGATTCTTTGTGATAGAAGTGATAGACGGGGCAGGGGTGGTTTTTCCCAAAGTGTGATGGTAACAGACCTGTTGGTGCCCTCCCCAGACTCCCTAACTGGGCAGGTGCTCCTCTCCTCCAGCTCCAGGTGCTGCAGCCAGCAGCTCACACCTACATTGTTCTCTTATGCTTGGCCAGAGCTGCCTTGCCTAGAGATATCTCCAAGGTTATGTCCTGCCCTCCAGGGGCAGCCTATGGCCAATGACTAATGGATAGGAGTATAAAACGGGGGCGCCTGGGTGGCTTAGTCGGTTAAGCGACCGACTTTCGCTTAGGTCATGATCTCGCGGTTCGTGGGTTCGAGCCCCGCGTCGGGCTCTGTGCTGACTGCCAGCTCAGATCCTGGAGCCTGTTTCAGTCTGTGACTCCCTCTCTCTCTGACCCTCCCCTGCTCATGCTGTCTCTCTCTCTCTCCTAGAAATAAAAAAATAAAAAAAAAACATTTAAAAAAGAAAAAAAAAAAACAGTCAGCCCCCTTTGCCTCTGGATGTGTGTGGGGACCTCTGAAAGTTTTATCAAGATTCATATTAAAGTTTCTGAGAAATCTTGAAATAAAAAAAAAATTAACCCCCAAGTCCCTACTTTAGCTCATCTAAAGCAATGTGTCCCAAGGAGCCAGTCAGATTCAGGAGTAGTTTGGGAGTGGGAAAAGGAGATTAGGAAGAATCATTTGGATTAGGAAGAACATCTGAATGTTCTCAGACTAAGTCAATTCTGAGGCTGAGTTTAGGGTTTGGGGATTCAAGAGAGGATTTGTTCTGTGACTGACTTGTAACCCTAGGGAAACTTCCAGGCTAGTAGCCATTTGAGTCCAATCGTTAACACAAATGACAAGGCTAGTACTAACTTGAACTCCAGGGTACAGATGTGAAAGCATTATTCTCTTGCTCTGCTAGCTCCACTGTTGACCCATGGTCACAACTCCTTCGTACCTTGCTTTACCTGAGGACCGTGCAGGCTGACCTCCTCTCTTCTTTTCACTGCTTTATAAATGGGAGGACTATTATTTGACTATAGAAAACTTCTTCTTCTTTTTTTTTTTTTAAAGTTAGCTCCACTCCCAACGTGGAAGCAGAAAGCTGTTTCCGAGATAACTTGTGGTGTGGACATAGAAGTGTCTGTGTGTGGTGAGGACACGCATGATGGGGGCCTACACAGCTGTGTTTTACTCAAGGAGACCTCAAGCGTGGATAGAAGGCCATGTGCACACAGGACTTTCCTGGCTTCAGGTTTTTATAGGTTTTAGAATGTGGGCAAAGGTTTTGAAGGGAGCAAAACTCACGGCAAGTCATCAGCACCCTACAGCATCCTGCTGATCTCTGGAGAGAGTGAGCACCAGCTCAGATACAACCTCCTTGTTGAGGGCCTTCCTGATGCCTTAGGCATAGATTTCCCAGGGTTCTCCTGTGGTACTTGGCACATTCCTCTCTGCATGACCTGGCTGAGAGTTGATATTCAATAAATTGGTTAAGCATAAGCCTAATAAAGTATGTTTTATAGAAAATAATTTGGAAACCACAAATATAGGCTACCTATGAAAACTTAAATTTTCTAGTAGCCACAATTAAAAAGATAAAAGGAGGGGTGCCTGGGTGGCTCAGTCAGTTAAGCGTCCGACTTTAGCTCAGGTCATGATCTCATGGTTGGTGGGTCCGAGCCCTGCTTTGGGCTCTGTGCTGACAGTTCAGAGCCTCACCTCTAGCTCAGAGCTTCGGATTCTGTGTCTCCCTCTCTCTCTGACCCTCCGCTGCTCACGCTGTCTCTCTCTCTCAAAAATAAATAAAACATTAAAAAAAAGACAAAAGGAAATAGGTAAAATTAATTCTAATATTTTATTTAATCCCATATATAAAAAATATATTTTTTATATTTATTTATTTATGAGAGAAAGAGAGAGTGTGAGTGGGGGAGGGGCAGAGAGAGAGGGGACAGAGGATCCGAAGTGGGCTTTGTGCTGACAGCAAAGAGCATGACGCGCGGCTCAAACCCACAAACCATGAGATCATGATCTGAGCCAAAGTCAGATGCTTAGCTGACTGAGCCATCCAGGCACCCCAATATATACTAAATATTATCAAAACAGTATATAATCACCATAGAAACCTTTTTTTAAAAAATTGAGGTATAATTGACATACAATATTGTATTAGTTTCAGGTGTACAAACTAATGATTTGACATTTGTATAAAGAAATGAGCAGCACAATGTCTAGTTACCAGCTGTCACCTTATAACGTTAAAATAGTGTTATTGACTATATTCTGCATGCTGTACATTACATCCCCATGACTTACTTATTTTATAACTAGAAGCTTGTACTTTATCCCCTTCACGCATTTCACAGCCCCCTGCCCAGGCAACCATCAATCTCTTCTCTGTATTTATGAGTCTGGGTTTTATTTTGTTTTGTTTTGTTTGTTTTTGAGGTTCTACCTACAGGTGAAATGATGCAGTATCTGTCTTTGTCTATCTGACTTATTTCACTTATCATTACACCCTCAAGGTCCATCCATGTTGTCAGAAAAGGCAAGATTTCATTCTTTACTAAGGCTGAGTATTACTCCAGTATATACATTTCCCACATCTTTATACATTCACTTATCGATGGACACAGGTTATCTCCATATACTGGCTATTCTAAGAAATGCTGCAATGAACATAGGGTTCATATATGTTTTTTGAATTAATATTTTCATTTCCTTGGATAGGTACCCAGTGGTGAATTGCTAGATCATATGCTATTTGTGTTTTTTTCTTTCAAACATTTTAAAGTTATTTATTTAATTTGAAAGAGAGTGCAAGTGGGGTAGGGGCAGAGGGAGATGGGAGAGAATCCCAAGCAGGCTCTGCATCACCAGAGCAGAGCCTGATGCAGGGCTCGAATTCATGAACCATGAGACTATGACCTGAGCTGAAATCAAGAGTCCAAAGCTTAACTGACTGAGCTACCCAGGAGCCCCTGGTATTTCTGTTTTTAATTTTTTAAGGGCACTGGATACTGTTTTTCATTGTGACTGCACCAAATTACACTCTTACAACAGTGCATGAGGGTTCCCTTTTCTCCACATCCTTCCCAACACTTGTTATTTCATGTGTGTGTGTGTGTGTGTGTGTGTGTGTGTGTGTGTGTGTGTGTGTGTTTTAAAATAACCATTCTGGTAGGTGGAAGGTGATATCTCGTTGTGGTTTTTACTTGCATTTCCATGATGATTAGTGACATATCTTTTCATGTACTTGTTGACTATCTGGATGTCTTTTTTGGAAAAATGTGTATTTAGATTCTTTAGCCATTTTAAAATTGGATTGTTTGGGGTTTTGCTATTGAGTGTAGAAGTTGTTCATATGTTTTGGATATTAATCTCTTATATGATTTGAAAATATCTTCTCCCATTCAGCAAGTTGCCTTTTCATTTTGTTGATGGTTTTCTTTTGCTGTGCAGATCTTTTTAATTTGATGTCATTCCTTTTGTTTATTTTTGCTTTTGTTTCTCTTGCCTTTGGAGTCAGATCCAAAAAAGCATTGCTAAAACCAGAGTCATGGAGCTTACTGCCTATGTTTGCTTTTAGGAGCTTTATTGTTTTACTTCTTACATCGAAGTCTGATCATTTTGAGTTAATTTTTGTATATGATATAAGATAGTGGCCCAGTTTCATTCTTTTGCATGTGGCTGTTCAGTTTTCCTAACACCATTTATTGAAAAGACTGTCCTCTCCCCATTGTGTATTCTTGCTTTCTTTGTTGTAAATTGACCAAATATATGTGGGTTTATTTCTAGGCTATTTTTTTTTAAGTTTATTTATTTTTACTAACCTATACACCCAGCATGGGACTTGAACTCACAGCCACGAGATCAAGAGTAGCATGGTCTTCTGACTGAGCCAGAGAGACAACCCTCTGGGCTCTTCATTCTCTTCCCTTGATCTATGTGTCTGGTTTTAAGCCAATACCATACTGTTTTGATTACTATAGTATAGCATAGTTTGAAATCAGGGAGCTTTGGCTTTGTTCTTCTTTCTCAAGATTACTTGGGATCTTTTGTGGTTTCATACAAATTTTAGAATTATTTGCTCTAGTTCTGTGAAAAATGCCATTAGAATTTTCATGGGGGTTGCATTGAATCTGTAGATTGCTTTGGACGGTATGGACATTTTAACAATATTACTTCTTTCAGTCTGTGAGCATGGTATATCTTTCATCAATTCGTGTCTTCAACTTCTTTCCTCAGTGTCTTACAGTTCTCAATGTGCATGTCTTTCATCTCCTTGATTAAATTTATTCCCAGATATTTTGTTCTTTTTTGATACAACTGTAAACAGGCTTGTTTACTTGATTTCTCTTTCCAATAATTCATTATTTGTGTATAGAAATACAACATCTTTTTGTATATTAATTTTATATCCTGCAACTTTGCTAAATTATTAGTTCTGGGTTTTGGTGGAGTCTTTAGGACTTTATATATATAGTATCATATCATCTGCAAACAGTGACAGTTTTCTCTCTTCCTTTCCAATTGGACACCTTTAATTTCTTTTTCTTGCTTAATTTCTATAGTTAGGACTTCAAATTCTATGTTGCATAAAAGTGGGAAAAGTGGGCATCCTTGTCTTATTCCTAATCTTAGAGGATAAGCTTTCAGTTTTTCACCATTGAGTATGATGTTAGCCAGGGGCTTTATAATATTGAGATATTTCTGGTTTGTTGAAAGTTTTCATCATGAGAGAGTATGAATATTGTAAAATGCTTTTTCTGCATCTATTGAAATCATCATATTTTTAAATACTTTATTCTGTTAATGTGGTATATCACATTAATTGATTTTCATATGTTGAATCATTCTCACATACCTGGAATGAATCCCACTTTATCATGGTGTATGATCCTTTTGATATGTTATTGAATTTGGTCTGCTAATATTTTGTTGAGAATTTTTGCATCTATGTTCATCAGGGATATTGATCTATAATTTTCTTTTTTTTGTGTGGTGTCATTTTCTGGTTATAGAAACATTTAATGAGATATTTTATTACTTTTTTAATGTATTAAGTCTTTGGAATTCTGTATGAGTTTTATACTCACAGCACATCTCAATTCAGAGTAGCCACATTTCTAGTGCTCAGTAACCACAAGTGGCCCAGGGCTACTGTCTTGACCAGCACAGTTTGAGGGCATCTGCTACACAACAGTCATCATAATAAACACAATTATAATCCGACTGTATTGCATGTTTCCTACTTACATCATGCCAGGCATTATGCTAACAGCTTTTCTTGAATTATTGTATTTAATCTTCACAGCAGTCCTGTGAATACATGCCATCATTATGCTCACTTTCCACATGAGGGGACTGAGAATTAGAGGTATTAAGAAATTAGCCCAAAGCTATTGAGTGAAGGAGTCAGGCCAGGATCCTTAGGCAGAACCTGCCTTACTGAATAGCTTCCACCTTGTTTCCCCAAATCCTCACACCCACCTGGCCAAGCAGGTTCCTAACATAAGTCTTTTTGAAAATAAGTTTACCTGTATACTCTCTCAGGCTAAGTTAATGAAGATTGAACTGTAAATATGTATTTGTTTTGGCTAACTAAATTTTTGCTACCACAACATCATTGACTCCTTAAAATATTATTAAGAAACAGTGTAAACTGTGCATATCCATCTAGGAAAAGCAAGGACATTAGGCTCTTGTGGTGTTTTCTATACTATTTGGACTTAGGATCCCTAAGATTAGAGATGTTTTCTATTCTTTTTGGGGAAGTGGCTAGAGAAGGCAAGAAAAGAGTGATATAACCATTGCTTGCAGGTTCTGAAGTCCTTACAATTTCTGGAATTATGTAAATTCTACTGGTTTGCTTACTCGGTACGGCTGATTTTTCAAATGTGGTGACAAAACAATGATTTTGAAGTAGGAGTTTCTCAAATTTTAGGGTATGTAAGAATCATTTGGAATTATAATCACTTGCTTAAAAAAATGCAGCCTTTTGCCCCAATCCTCTGAGATATTGATTTAACATAATTAGAATGAGCTCACAAACCTACAGGACCTCCCCAAGTTTTCTCCTCCATAAAGCTATGAGAAAACTGACAAAAGTGTCCAGAATCAGGTTTTTTTTTTTTTTTTTTTTTTTTCCATATTTTTAAAAATTAGGGGCACCTGGGTGGCTCAGTCAGTTAACCATTCGACTTCAGCTCAGGTCATGATCTCATAGTTTGTGGGTTTGAGTCCCGCATCAGGCTGTGTACTGACAGCTCAGAGCCTGGAGCCTGCTTTGGATTCTGTGTCTCCCTCTCTCTTTGCCTCTCCCTGGCTTGCACTCTGTCTCTATCTCTCTAAAAAACATTAAAAATTTTAAAAAAATAGCCAAAATCTTACAGCAAATCAAGGAGCATTTATTCAAGAAAAGCTGCCATGATGAATAGAATAGACAGAAAAAGAGCTACAACAAGACACACCATAATCAAACTTTGAAAGACAAAGAGAGAATCTCAACAGCAGCAACAGAGACACCATTACATTCAAGGGAGACTCAATAAGATTATCAGCTACTATCTTGTAAAAACCAGGCAGGCCAGAAGCAATAGGCTGATACATTCCAAATGCCAATTAAGAATTCTATATTTGGCCAAACTGTCCTGTAAAAATGAAGGAGAAATTAAGATATTCTCAGATAAATAAAAAACTGAAAGACGTACTAGCCAGAGTCCTTCACACTGAAATTAAACAATACTACACAGTAACCTGAACGCACACAAGGAAATAAAGTAAAGGCAAGTGTAGAGGTAAGGATAAAAGACAGAATTCATGTATTTTTGTTTGTAAGTCCCTTTATTCTCCTGTCTGATTTAAAAGAAAACTGCATCAAGCACTAGTTATAAATTTGTACTGATGTCCCTTAATCCATAAAGATGTATTCTGTATGACAATAATAACACAAAGGAGGAAGGGGAAGAGAATGAAGCCATACAGGGGCAAAGATGTTTTTATTACTGAGATTAAGTTGTATTAGTCAGAACTGGGTTCTGATAGGGTAAGATGTTAAGTGTTAATTCCCAGCAACCAGTAAAACAAAAACTCAAAAACACAGTAAAACAAATGACAAAGGAATTAAAATGGCGCAGTAGGAAATGCCTATTTAACACAAAGACAGTAATGAGATGTTTGAGGAACAGCAAGCAGAAGCACAGTGTGAAAAGATAAAATTGGAAGTGGGGGGGGATCCTAATGGTCTTGCAAATCCTGGTAAGCCATGGCAGGGAGTTTGGGATCTGTTCAAAGGGCAGAGGTACAGAATTCCAAGGTCTCTGTCTCTCCCTTTGTTTCTGTGTGACTCTTTCTGATAAATAAAATGAATAGCAGGCAAAGTCTTGAGGGTGCCTCCTGTTTCCTGGGGACCCACAACTGATACAAGTGTAAACAGTGTGTAAAACCAAACCTAGAAACTAAAATGGTTTAGACAATGAGATAATTAATCAATCAAGGAAAGAACAACTTTGAATGCACAAGAATAATGTATAATTAACTGTTGTGATGTATTGCTATAGAGGTGAAAATTTTCTATATAAAGTTTCAACAGCTTTCCTGCATTTTTGCTCACACTGCTCATTTATTCACTTGCATTTTGTGTGAAGTCAAATGTCACTTTGAATGACTTCTGCAATATAACAGTGCTGATTAATAAGGCTTAATTTTATGAAATACTTCTTGGTGGCTGCCTGGACACAATCTTTTCAAAACCTTTCCTAATGTCTTGGGATGATGACTCACAAAAGGTGAAGCCATACTAATCCTTGCTCTTATCAAAGTTGCAGGAAACAAAAACCGGGCAAATTCCCATGGGCATGTCATTGCATGAGCTCAGTACCTATAGACCCGGAAGGGTCAAGTTTACTCTGTTTGAAAACCAGTTGTTGAAGAGATTCATGGTGGATTTTATAGGAAGCTTCAGAGAATGTTGAAGGCTTGCATCTTAGATGTAAACAGAGGGATTTTCCCTAAACGCACTTTTAAGAATGACACTTCATGTCCCATCCCTTGTCTTGGTCAGAGCTCCTCTATTACAATAACATCAGGCAAGTTAAAACAAGAAGAATTTAAATAGGAAACTACTCCTCCCCACCTTACCTTCCGCGATTCTCGTAACATACTCTTTCTTATCCTACTTCCTCCTTGTGGTCCATCCTTCTATAAGGTATGTTGATTATGAAATTTCATTCATTCATTCATACAATGAACATCTACTACTGCACCAACTCAACTGACTGCAAGGCACACACAAAACTCAGACCCATGGGCTCTCTCCACTCATATCTTTCCAGAAAATAAAATCATTTCAACTTTGTCTTTGGAAGTGGGTGACTCTGCCCAAAGCAGGGACATAAACTACCAGCATATATTCCTATCTTTTACTCAGTTCTCCATTTAATTCATAGAAAAAAATGGGCTGTGTGGGGTGGAGATGGGTCATAATATTTGCATCAGATTCACAGAAGGTTTAGCAACTGCAGAAACAAAGTTGGAAGCCCCCACACTAGAAGGAAACTTGTGCAGGAAGATGTTTTGGGAATCACGGTGTTGGGGGAGGAACTGGAATCATAGTCACATAACCAAATAGGGATGTCCAGAGAGGCTAGCTGAAGTCTTAAAAACATTACCCACCTTCCCTGCCCCTCTGTCATCCTACCTTCATTTAATATTCTGGGATTATTTAAGAGAAGAGTGTTTCTCTTTGTGGTTCCACTGGCTTGTCCTGTGATCTCTGTCAAACCAGGCATTTTTTCCATTACTTTGTGTCATTCTCCCAAGCAGCCCTGTCTGCTAGAATTTTCTGCAGTGATGGAAATGTTCTCTCTCAGTGCTGATGTGGTAGTCACTAGTTATTAAGTGTTTGAAATGTGGCTAGTATGACTGAGAAACTGAATTTTTTATGTTAATAATTTAAATATAAATGAGTGTAGCTAATGGTTGCTATGTGGGATGGTTAATTTTAGGTGTCAACTTGTCTGAGCTAAAGCATGCTTGGATAGCTGGCAAACATTACTTCTGACTGTCTGTGAGTGTGTTTCTGGAACTAAGTAGCATTTGGATAAGTACAGCAAGTCAAGAAGATCACCCTTACCAATGTAGGTGAGTGTCACCTAAACTGTTGAGGGCCCAAATATAACAAGAAGGTGGAGGAAGGGTGAATCAGAGCACAGCCTTTAGGATTTTGGAGCAAGACCCTGCCATTCTCTGCAGAGAACTACTCTACTTTTCAAAAATAGCTCTTGGCCTCCTACCGGGCCCTACTAGAGACTGAACATTTGACGATGGGCCATTAAGTTACCATGCAACCTGAGCTGCCCCTGAACTGGGTGCTCTGTGCCACACCAAGCCATAAAGTTGGGTGTGCCTGGCAACACTCCATCATCAAATGGATATATGTAATCAGGCTGGAGCAGGCTCTGAAGGCATAAGAAAGCTGTGTGATTGAGTGGCCCAAATGCCTATGGTCCCTGCTCCTGCTTCACCGCCTTCTCTCTCCCAGGTTGCACCTATGGCTTTAGAGGGAGTTCCTTATAATCAGTTGACTGGTTTACAGACAGTTCTGTCTGATAAGCAGGCACCACCCAGAAGTGGGTAGCTGCTGCACTACAGCCCCTTTCTGGGACATCCCAGCAGGATCATGTCGAAGAGAAATCCTCTCAGTGGGTAGAACTTTGGCTATTGCACCTTGTTATGCACTTTGCTTGGAAGGATAAATGGCCATACATGCAATTAAGTACCAATTCATAGTCTGTAGCCATGGTTGGTCAGGGACTTGGAAGGAAAATGATTGGAAAATTGGTGACAAAGAAATCTGGGGAAAGAGGTCTATGCATAGACCTCCCTGAATGGGCAAAAGATGTGAAGATATTTGTGTCTCATGCAAATGCTCACCACCAAAGAGTAACTTCAGGAGGGGAGGTCAAGTGGACAGGATGACTTATTCTGTAGGTACCAGTCAGCTTCTTTCCCCACCCACTCTTGTCATTGCCCAATGGGCTCATGAACAAAGTGGCCATGGTGGTAGGGATGGAGGTTTTCCATGTGTTCAGCAATGTGGGTTTCTACTCAACAAGGCTGACCTAGTGACAGCCACCACTGAGTGCCTAATCAGGCAGCAGCAGAGACCAACACTGGCCCTTGATACAGAAACACTGTCAGGAGTGTGCTCAGCCAGCCACCTGGTGGCAGGTGGATTACACTGGACCTCCACTATCACCAGAGGGGCAGCATTGTGTCTTTGATGCAATAGACACTTACTCTTCATACAGATTTGCCTCCCCTGCATGCAATGCTCCTGCCAAAACTACCATCCATGTACTTACAGAATGTCCTGTCCCCTGCTATGGTACTCCACCCGGCAACACTGCTGATCAAGAAATTCACTTCTCAGAAAAAGAAGTACAACAAGGGCCCATGCTCAACGGTCTTATAATGTTCCCCACCATCCTGAAGTAGCTGGCTGGACAGAATGGCAGTCACAAGGGCACCTGGGTGGCTCAGTTGGTTAAGTGTCTGACTTCAGCTCAGGTCATGATTCATGGCCCATGAGTTTGAGCTCCGTGTCTGTGCTGACAGCTCAGAGCCTGGAGCCTGCTTCAGATTCTGTGTTTGTATCTCTCTCTCTGCCCCTCCCTTGCTCATGCTCTGTCTCTCTGTCTCTCAAAAATAAATAAATGTTAAAAAAAAAAAAAAAAAAAGAATGGCAATCACAGCACCAACTAGGTAGTACTACCTTGTTGAGCTACAGCAAGGTTCTCCAGAGTCCACATATGCTCTGGGTCTGTGTCCAATATATGGTGTCTCTGGTAGCCTGGATTCACTGGTCCATGAATCAACAGGTGGAAACAGGAGCAACACCACTCACTATTACCTTTACTGACTCGCTAGCAACATATTTGCTTCCTGTCCCCACATCTTTATACTCTGTTGGCCTAGAGATCTGTTCCAGAGGGAGAAATGCTTCTACCAGGAGACACAACAATGACTCCACCGGACGGGAAGCTAAATCTGCCACCTAGCCATTCTGGGTCTTCATGAATCAACAGGTGAAGAAAGGAGTTACGGTTTTGGCTGAGGTGATTGACCCTGACACCCAAGGGCAAACTGGACCACCATTCAACAATGAAGATAAGAAAGAGAATGTCTGGATTACAATAGATCCCTTAAGGTGTCTTTTAGTATTACCATGACTTTAGATTCAGGTCGACAGAAAATGATAACCATTCAATCCAGGCAGGACTACTAATGGCCCAAATCCCTCAGAAATGAAGGTTTGAATGGCCTCTCCAAGTAAAGAACCATAACCAGCTGAAATGCTTGCTGAAGACAAAGGAAATATAGAATGGGCAATAAAAGAAGGTAAGTTAGAAATATCAGCCATCACCATGTGACCAGTCACAGAAACAAGGTCTGCAACTGTCATGAGCATTTCCTTCTTGTTTCATTATGAATGTGTCTGTGTATATATACATATATTAGGCAAATATTTTTTATATTTTATGTACATATATACATATACATACATTTATATACATATATATAATATACATGTATCTCGTATAGAAATAATAGTTGTAGATACAGATATATAGATAAAGATCTCTCCATTCTATTGGTTCTGCTTCTCTGGAGAACCCTGACTTGGACACAAAAATCAAGATTCACAAGCCAGGGCCCTTAAAAAGGACAATGTATGGCCTCAGTAATGGCAGAATAGATTCTAATAAGCTCAAGGGAGACACATATTCTGATGATAATAGTAGTAACAGCTAACATTTCAGATGTGTAGACACTGTTCTAAGCATTTTATGGGACTCATTTTTCTAAATAGCAGCTTTATTGAGATATAATTCACATACCACCCATCTGAGCCATTTAAAGTATACAATTCAATGGTTTTTAGTATATTCACAGATTTGTTCAAGTATCACCACAATCCATTTTAGGACATCTTAATCACCCCCAAAGGAAGCCCTATGCCCATCAGTAATTGCTTCTCATTTTCTCCCAAGCCCTCCAGTCCCTGGAAACCATCAATCTACTATTGTTTCCATATTTGCCTGTTCTGGACATTACAGAACTATTTTGATCTTCACAATCACCTTACAAAGTGGGTGCTGTTACTGTCCCCATTTTACACATAAGGAAAATAGAGGCATGGGTAACACAGGCAGACCATGGTAGAGCTGGGATTTGAACCCCGACAGTTTGTCTACAGGGCCCGCATGACTGACGTCCCCCAGTTCAAATCAATGTGAGCAAACCACTCCCTGTATCCCAAGGAGCTTGAAGGTAATGCACAACGTGAAACCATATACCACCAAAGGAACTGACATCCAACATTATTTTGAAGTGAATACTGCCAGCTAAGCATTAATGGTACAAAGAAACTCCATGAAGGAGAGGACCTCAGTTCATCAAAAGGGTTAGTTCTGTTATCCCTCCTAACAGACATAGCTGTATTAACAGTCAAGAGCAGCCTACAGAAAGATCAAAATGCATGGCTGGTTTCACTGTCAATCTTACAGTGCTGGTTGGAGAAGGAAGGATGTCCAGCTTGAATCTAAATGTTGTTCACCACTGAGATTCACCAATGTCTAGGCACATCTTGGAAACATTTGGGAAGAAAGGGGCTAGTGGCCAGAATGCTAGGTAGCTGTGTGCATGCAGGGCCAAGAGGTTTATGGGAGAGGCTGCCTCTCAGGTGGAAGGGGAGGCTTCCCTGAAAACCAAACCTTCATCATAGAACTAAATCATCCCTAGGACTACAAACTAACTTGCCCCCAAATGTGCTCCAATATATACAATATAATCTCAAGACCCATGTCTGCATCCCAGAGAAGGGAATTATTCATCTGGTTGATCTAAACAGGGCTGTCTGAGACAGGCTCTCTCTACCAGAAAGCAGGAAGAGAGAAAGTGAGCACACACACACCCTTATTTTGCCTCTGGCCAGGAGTATCTCTAGGGTTCAGGTGCATCACAAGGACCCTGGGGGGAGCTGGTGGGAATAGCAGCAAGACAACTCATTTTCCGATGTTAGGTAGGGGGCTAGGGAACTGATGAATAGAAGTGAGGTTGTCTGTGCCCATCTCCCAAGTCCACCAAGTGGTGACCTTGGGAGGGGCTAAACCAGATTGCCTGTGTGTGCATGCACACAGATGAGATGCCCCTGGAAGCCCTTAGAAATGCTTATGGCCAAGAACCAGCAGATTTGGGTTTATTACTGCTAATGTGACCCCCTGAAAGTCAGTGTCTAGCCTCTGATTAGGTTCTGAGAAGCACAAAACTGAGTCTAAACAGCTTTCCTGCTTTCATTTCCTCTTCCTCTGGAAAATTTTTATACTTCACTCTACATTTTATTTGTTAAAGCACTTACCACATGCCTGGGATTATGCCAGACCAACATGGAGGTGGATAAGAGTGGTCCTTATCTTTAGAGGAGCATGTGGTCCAGGGAGAGATGCAGAGGCAATATGGGTGGGGGAAAGCACAGGGAGTTGGGGGCAGGAGTGGGGGGACCCACAGCTGGGAAAGGAGGAAAAGCACAAATCCACTACACATCTCTTCTTTCAACTTTGGAATGACAGTTTTCCCCCTAGAAACTCTTCAATTATAAGTTCAGAAAAACCCTTCCGTGGCTCTGTTCCATTGCTTCATTCTTATGGTCACCACGTATAACCTTACATACGCTATTAGAATAAAAATGAGAAGACTATATATATATTATTGTCATTACATTACTCTTGAAAACCACATCGGACCACCTTTCCCATTTCACCCACCTCTCAAAAGTTTGTACCTTTTGAAGGTGGTTAAAAGGCACAAACTTCCAGTTATAAGATAACTAAGTCTTGGGGATGTAATGTATAGCCTGGTGACTATAGTTAACAGTGCTATATTGTATATTTGAAAGTTGCTGCAATCCCTATCAAAATAATACCAGCATTCTTCACAGAGCTAGAACAAATGATCCTAAAATTTGTATGGAACCAGAAAAGACCTGAATAGCCAAAGCAATCTTGAAAAAGAAAACTGAAGCTGGAGGCATCACAATCCCAGACTTCAAGACATATTACAAAGCTATAATTATCAAGACAGTATGATACTGGCACAGGAACAGACACTCAGATCAATGGCACAGAATAGAGAACCCAGAAATGGGCCCACAAATGTATGGCCAACTAATCTTTGACACAGCAGGAAAGAATATCCAATGGAATAAAGGCAGTCTCTTCAGCAAATGGTGCTGGAAAAACTAGATAGCAACATGCAGAAAGATGAACCTGGACCACTTTTTTTACACCATACACAAAAATAAACTCAAAATGGATAAAAGACCTAAATGTAAGACAGAAAGCCATCAAAATCCTAGAGGAGAAAGCAGGCAAAAACCTCTTTGACTTCAGGCACAGCAACTTCTTACTCAACACCTCTCTGGAAGCAAGAGAAACAAAAGCAAAACTAACTCTTGGGGTCTCATCAAAACAAAAAGCTTTTCACAGTGAAGGAAACAATCAGCAAAACTAAAAGGTAATTGATGGAATGGGAGAAGATATTTGCAAATGACATAAAAGATAAAAGGTTAGTATCCAAAATCTATAAAGAACTTATCAAACTCAACACCCAAAAAATGAATAATCCGGTGAAGAAATGGGCAAAGACATGAATAGACACTTCTCCAAAGAAGACATCCAGATGGCCAATCGACACATGAAAAAATGCTCAACATCAGTCATAATCAGGGAAATACAAATCAAAACCACAACGAGATACCACCTCACACTTGTCAGAACGGCTAACATTAACTACTCAGGCAACAACAGATGTCGGCAAGGATGCTGAGAAAGAGGACTCTTTGCACTGCTGGTGGTAATGCAAACTGGTGCAGCCACTCTGGAAAACAGTATGGAGGTTCCTCAAAAAATTAAAAATAGAACTACCCTACAGCCCAGTAATTGCACTGCTAGGTATTTATCCAAGCGATACATACAGGTATGCTGTTTTGAAGGGAGGGGCACCTGAATGTTTAGAGCAGCACTACTGACAATAGCCAAAGTATGGAAAGAGTTCAAATGTCCATTGACAGATGAATGGATAAAGAAGATGTGGCAAATATATATACAATAGAGTATTACGCGGCAATCAAAAAGAATGAAATCTTGCCATTTGCAACTATGTGGATGCAACTGGAGGGTGTTATGCTAAGCAAAATTAGTCAGAGAAAGTCAAATATCACATGACTTCACTCATATGAGGAATTTAAGATACTAAACAGATGAGCAAAAGGTAAGGGAAGTAAAAAGGATATAAAAACAGGGGGAGGGACGAAACATAAGAGACTCTTAAATATAAAGAACAAACAGAGTTGCTGGAGGGGATATGAGAGGGGAAATGGGCTAAATAGGTAAGGGGCTTAAGGAATCTACTCCTGAAATCAATGTTGCACTATATGCTAACTTGGATATAAATTAAAGAAATAAATAAATACTTTTTTTAAAAAAGGAACCAAGAACTTAAAAAAAAAAAAAAAGCTGCCAAGAGAGGGCTCCTGGGTGGCTCAGTCATTAAGCAACTGACTTACTCTCAGATCATTATCTCATGGTTTGTGAGTTCGAGTCCCAAACTGGGTGAGCTTGAGCCCTACTCTGGGTGAGCACAAGCTTTGCTTCAGATAAACTCAAGCCCTGCTTTGGGTGAGGCCTGCTTCTCTCTCTCTCTCTCTCTCTCTGCCTCTCCTGGGATTCTTTCTCTCTCTGCCCCTTGCTCACTTACACCCCCCCCCTCAAAAGCAAAAACAAAAATGCTGCTAAGAGAATAAATCTTAAAAGTTCTCGTAAGAAAAAAATATAAGTGCATGGTGATGGATATTAACTAAAGTTATTGTGGTGACCATTTTACAGTACATACATATCAAATCATGTGTGCACCTGAAACAAATACAACGCTCTATGTCAGTTATATCTCATTTTAAAAACTGGGGAAAAATAAATCATTAGTATTCACTCTTGCATTAAACAAGCTTGAGCATTGTTTACAAAATTTGGTAGGAGAGTCATGCAAGGAGTACAAAGCAAACAAATATTTACTCCTTAGAATAAATCAGAGAAAAGGAGAGACAGTTAAGGACCAGTTTCCTAGTAACAATAATGTTTATCTTATTAATGATGCCTTATTAATAGTTACCTTGTTAATTACCTACTAGTAATAATAACAGTGTTAATAATTACAGTGTTGTTGGGGTGACTGGGTGGCTCAGTTGGTTGACCTTCCAATTTTTGGCTCAGGTCATGATCTCTTGGTTTGTGAATTTGAGCCCCACCTCAGGGTCTGTGTTTCCCAGCACAGAGCCTGCTTAAGATCTACTCTCTTTCTGCCCTTTCACCACTTACACCCTCTCTCTCTCTCAAAATAAACAAATTTAAAAAATAATAACAATGTTGTTAACTATCAACAATAAACTCTTAATAGATGGACCCTCTTAGAACCCAGATACTCTATTCATTAGCTACTCAAACATTCAACCAACCTTCCTTTCATGGGATCTTTATTTATTTTTTTAAATTAAAAGAAATTTGGTGTACCTGGGTGGCTCAGTTGGTTAAGTGTCCAACTTTGGCTCAGGTCATGATCTCACAGTTCATGGGTTCAAGCCCTGTGTTGGGGTCTGTGCTGACAGCTTAGAGCTGGAGCCTACTTCGGATTCTCTCTCTCTCTCTCTCTCTCTCTCTTTCTGCTTCACCCTTGCTTGCACTATGTCCTCTCTCTCTCTCAAAAATAAATATTTTTTAAAAATTTTAATTTTTTTAAAATTTGAGGGAAATACAGAATCTGAAGTTGGCTCCAGGCCCTGAGCTATCAGCACAGAGCCCCATACAGAACTCAAGAACCAAGATACCATGACCTGAGCCAAAGTCAGACCCTTAACCAACTGAGCCACCCAGGTGCCGCTTCATGGGATCTTTAGAACTTAAGTAGTTCAAAAGAAGAAGTTATTTTCCTACAAAGGCTCTTTCTCTAATTACTCTTTTTGAAAAGCATTTCTAGCCAGAACCTGTAGAGGCTAACAAATTGGTTGACCAAAGTGACCTCTCACAGGTGCTGTGTGGAGAAGTAATAGCCCAGGAATTGTCCTTAATTATCTTCGTTTTTTATGGTATCATTTCTTCTACGGTTTCTCATAGCTTTACTTAAACCTTTTTGTGTTTAGGTAAAATGTTGACTTAAAAAACTGAAGGGCACTGTAAAGGGGTAGAGAGAAAGGATCATTGAGCACTTACTCTACTCTTGGGAATGCAAACCTTGAGTAATACTGTTGTCATTTTCCAAGGTGGCAAGAGTCACTTTCACCTAATCAACACCAACTGCTTATCAGCATGACCAGTGACCCTGGCCCAGTTGTAGCTTTTGAAAGTTTTCCCACATCTCACAGGTCCTAGGTCATTAATTTCTTTTTCTTTTTTCTAAGGGCTGGCCAGGCTGCAGTCAAACAGGACATTTACCTTGTGGGGTTTCAGGACTCTTGCTCGCTCCTCTCTGCCTCAGTGACCTCATATTTTCTGAGCCAAGGGAGGAAGCAACAACAATGTTTTTTTTATTTATTTGTTCATTTATTTATGACTTATTCGTCTGTGCATTTGTTCTGCTTAACATGATATAAATGTATTTATGTTATAGTTCTGGAGGACCAAAGTCCAAAAGAGGTCTTTGGGGCTAAAATCAATGTTTTGGCAAAGCTGCATTTATTCTGGAGACTCTAGGACAGAGTCTGTGTCCTTATCTTTTCTGGAGGCTGCCCACAGTTCTTGGCTTGTGGTCCCTCCTTCCATCTTCAAAGAGCATCACACCACATTTCTGTACTTTATAAGCCACCTAGTATATGGAATTTTGTTACAGCAGCAGAACAGACTAAGACACACTGTAAGATGACACCTTTACAGGTTTTGGAATTAGGATGTGCACATCATTGGGGGCCATTATTCATTAATTATTCATTATTTAGTGAGATTTTAAAGTTGTAGGCTGCCTACAATACTGCTTTTACAAACGAATCTAAAATGAAATTTTAGTTTTGGTACTAATTTTATTAGCTCAGCTCTTGTTACACAACTTGGCATATGGTAGCCAGAGCTAACCAGCCACGGGAACCTCTGAGAGTCTGCAAAATCCCTCTAGGCTTAAGCTGCATAAATATTTGAAAAGGCTCAAGGCACTGGGTGCTTTTGGCCTCTCTGTTCTATGAGCTGGCCAAGATCTGTCCTTTGGCTGGTTTACTCCTTTGGGAAATTTCCAGCTATACTGCCAACATTCACACCATGTTCCTAATGACAAAAGTCTTTTAAAAAAAATTCGAGTCCATGAGAAAAAAGGAAGCTATTGCAATCAGAAAGATAAATAAAAGCCCTTTTTATAGTCACCCCATGAACATAATAATTAATGCTCCAACATAGAATGGCATAATGTAGATTCTATCTTGCATTTTGCTTTTTTTGCTATTTGTTTCAAGTTTTTATTTCAATTCTAATTAGTTAGGATATAGTGTAATACTAGTTTCAGGGGTAGTGTTCTGCTTTTAAAGAACTACATAGAATCTTTAAAGCTACTGAGTAGAATTAGGCAAGGCTCTCTCTCTCTCTCTCTCTCTCTCTATATATATATATATATATACACACACATATACATACATATGTACATATATATACATATATGTAATATATATACATACATATATACATATATGTAATATATATATATTACATTTAAGAGTTTATAGAATAGATTGTCATTTCACATGTCATAGAAAGTACAAATGTCCTTCTATAAGACAAGGATGAATCAACAATAAAAATGGACTAAGTGAGCTGAGAGACAGCAGTCATCTCCATCTTTAGATTAGAAATGTGTTGCTTACCAGTAAAGGGAATAATACAGGTTACTTTAAATAAGACCTTTACCTGAAAGCCCCTCTATTTCAACAAATTGGTGGATGTCATTATTTGATATAACTGAATGAACAATGACTTTAAAGATATTTTTGTGTTCAAGGAACACAGGTGGCACAATTAAATTGTTGCACCATCACATTTTTGCATGTGAGCTCATTCTTTTTTATGATCTCTCACCCATAGTTATGAGGAAATGGGAGAGTAGAAGGTAAGAAACTAAAGGGCAGAGGGCATCCACCTGAGCCAACAAGACGAACACCCAAGAACAGAATCCAGGTCACGTCCTGCCCACTCTTGACCTACTGGTCATGGGAAAGTAGTCCTGAGTGAGAGCTGTAGCTTTTCAGCTGAAAACTTGTAATGAGAGACACTTGCTTCATTTCTCAGTGGCTATTTCTTTACATGAAAAACATCAATAAGAATGAGAAACTTGACCAGGGGATACTTCCCACATTTAAGTTGGAGTTCTAAGTTCGAATTGTTTACACGAAAGTGTGGAACGGTGTTGACGAGGTGGCTACAGAAACACAATGTAGAGTACAGAATCCAACGACCTCCCAACAGGCAGCGGGAAGACTAGCTGCAATCCAAGTTGGGGCTAGGGAAGTGTTGCCAAACTCAGAAAGACTGGTAAGGATGAAATGTGATAGATGACCAGAATGTATGATGACCTGGATCCAGACATTTATAATTAAATCCAATTCAAAGATGTGGACTTGAGAGCCAGACTGAGAAAAGCCGGAACTGATCCATGTGTGGTTTGGTGGACCCAAGTTCCCCAGTTCCGGCTGCCATTCTTGGCCAGTTGCCCTGAACCACTCTCAGGGGGCCATGGCAAGCTTGAGAAGCTTACTCAGCTCTCCTTAAGTGGATAAATAAGTCTGCAATCCTGGAAAGGCATAAATAATAAACATATGCATGAAGAGGAAATAGAGTTTTGATATACACTGTCAATCCTAGTGTGAAAAGTTATATGCTTGTGCTTCTTTTTAGAGGCTTCATTCAGTTTTCATTTCAGACAATCTGATATACTAGAGAATTTCACATGTAATTTTAATTGTAATCCTAAGGAAGATTTAGCTAATTAAGTATGCAGTCAACATTAAATACAGAGGAGTTCTGATTTTCTAAATGTATAAGTTTGATTTTTAACATATATAAGTGCTTTCAGATTTTTATCTTACTAAATGTATATTTTGATTTATTGGGTAAAGTTATCTAAATCCCTAGCAAAATTGTATAACTAGATTTGTAAGATGTTTTTCTTAGGTGCCTACAAAATTCAGACTTAAGGAAAGAGCTTTACTTTGCTACATTAACTGTACAGGAGAGTAAGTTCTTTTTTTTTTTATGTTTATCCATTTATTTTGAGAGAGAGCAAGTTCACTCATGAAAGCAGGGGAAGGGCAGAGAGAGGAGAGAGAGAACAATTACCGCAGAGCCCGATGTGGGACTTACAAACTATAAGATCATGACCCAAGCCAAAACCAAGAGCCGCCCAAATGACTGAGTCACCCAGAAATCCTGGGAATAAGTTTCTTTTTTTAAATGACCTACTCTTTTCATTTATTTTTATTTTTTTAAGGTTATTTATTTATTTTTGAGAGAGAGAGAGAGACAGAGAGTGTGGGGGAGGGGCAGAGAGAGCGAGAGAAAGAGATGTCAAGCAGGCTCCACCCTGTCAGCATAGAGCCTGATGTGGAGCTCAAACTCACAAACCAAGAGATCCTGACCCAAACCAAAACCAAGAGTTGGACACTTAACCAACTGAGCCACCCAACTGTGTCCATTTATTTATTTTGGGAGAGACAGAGCAAGCAGTGGAGGGGCAGAGAGAGAGAGAGAGAGGGAAAAAGAGAGAGAGAAGCCCTAGCAGGCTCCATGCTGTCAGCACAGAGCCCTAACTCACAAACGTTGAGATCATGACCTGAGCTGAAATCAAGAGTCAGACACTTAACTGACTGAGCCCCCTGGCACCACAAGAATGCGTTCTTTGTGGAAGAACACCAGCTAATGAATTCAGAAGGAACGATAGACTTGGAAAGACATCATTCTGCAAACCTTAATAAAGCAATGATTTTGGGCAATGACTATCACCTGCCAAAAACAGCAGTGAAAAGCTGAAGTTATGTTAACAAAGGATACATCTAGCAAAACCTAAGTCCATAGATCATTCTTCACATCACAAAAAGAGACACCAGTTATTATGTATCTCCTAATGGAAGCACACAACACTATAGTGAATGTCTTCTTGCCAAAAAACCAAACCTGAATGAAATCAAATCTCAAGATTACGGTTGCCAAATTTAGCAAATAAGAATACAAGATGACCAAAGAGTGCATGGAGCATTCTTACACACACACACACACGCAATTATTCACTACTGAAATTCAAATTTAACTGAGTGTCCTGTATTTTCTCTGGAAACCCTATGCCAGGTCTACTTACTGGTTTACAGGAAATACATAGGCATGCAATCAGCAAAATCTAAAATGGAGAAAATTCTACAGGACAAATGTCCTTCAACAAATAAACTGTGAAGAAATAATAGGCGTTTTTTGCTAAGTGGAAGAAAAACATGATTTGTTCTTTGACAGGTAAATTGCAAGAATGGAAAAAAGTGGAACTCTATAGATCCTTTAGATTCAAAGAGACTGAGAAGCATAGCAATGAATTTAATGTATTGATTCTAGATCCTGATTTGAATAGACATTTGTGACACAATTTAGGAAATGTGAATGCTAACTGTATATTTAGGAATTGCTGTTAAAAGTTGTAAGTGTCAAGGTGCCTGGCAGGCTCAGTCTGTAGAGTTTATGACTCTTGATCTCTGGGGGTCATGGGCAGAGTTTACTTAAACATTTTTATTATCTTTTTAATGTTCTTTATTTATTTTGAGAGGGGGAGTAAGGGGCAAAGAGAGGGGGGAGAGAGAATCCCAAGCAGGCTCTGTATTGTACATGCAGAGCTTGACTCTGGGCTCAATCTCATGAATCTGGAGATTATGACTTGAGTCGAAACCAAGAGTCAGATGCTGAACTGACTGAACCACCGAGGTGCCCCTACTTAAAAAAAAATTTTAAGTGTTATAGCTGTGCTTCACAGAAGAATACTGACCTCCTGAAGATAGATACTGAGGTCTTATGGATGAAATGATATGGTGTCCTAGATTTGCTTCAAAATAACCTTGGGGCAAGGTGGGAGGAGAAAGGGACTGGGATGAAATGAGATCAGCAGGTGTTGACAGGTGTTGAAGCTAGGTGGGAAATGGTTCTTTATACCATATGATTTGGGGGAGTCTGGCTGGCTCAGTTGGTAGAGCTTGTGACTCTTGATCTTGAGGTGGTGAGTTTGAGCGCCATGTTGGATGTAGAGATTACATTAAAAAATTAAAACCTTAAATTTTAATTTTGTATATATTTGAACCTTTAAAAAACGTTTCTAAAAGGGGTGCTTAAGAAAAACTGAGGCCTAAATGTATAACTTAAACAGAATATTAAGACACAAATATGAATGTGTATGCCTTCATAACTGAAAGGAATGATAAATTTAAATTATAATTTAATGAAAATAAATATGCTTTTGTTTCCCCATTTGAATCCATCCAGAGACTCCTCTGGAACCCTGAGAGTCTCTAGATTTCAGATTAGGAACTCCAAAGTTAGCATAACAAAAAAAAGGTCTTGGAGGTTCCCAGGAATAGCACTGAAATGTAGGTGGAGAGGGTTGGCTTCAACGGGGGTGGGGGGGGTAGGGGGGGCGCTAAGGGGAAGAAACATTATGGAAGCAGAAAAATTTGTGCCCCATACTCTTTAATTCCACAATGGCTAGAAAATATACCTGAAGGCAGAGGCCTCAAGATGCAATTTGCAATTTGTGAGAAAACCTGAAAATAAAAAGAGCGCTATTGGTACAGTTTCACACCTGGTTAGAACATTTTAGCAATTATTTACAAATCACTTCTCATAATATTTAAGGTATGATACTGTAACTTATATATGATCTCATAATGACAGGTACATGTCATACATTTCTCCAAACCCAGAGAGTGTACAAGAGCAAGAGTGACCCTAAGGTAAACCAGGGACCTTGGGTGACAACCATGTGTCAGTGTTGGGTTCATCAACTGTAATAAATGATTCACTCTGGTGAGGGATGTTGATAACGGGGAGGCTGTGACTGTGTGGGGCAGGAAGAAAACGGGAATCCTCTGTACTTTCCATTCAACCTTGCTGCAAACCTAAAACTAAAGCCTGTTTTTTTTTTTAATGTTTATTTATTTTTGAGAGGGAGAGAGAGAGGGAGAGAGAGAGAGAGAGAGACAGCGTTGAGTGGGAGAGGGACAGAGGGAGAGGAAGATACAGAATCCAAAGCAGGATCCAGGCTCTGAGCTGTCAGCAGAGAGCCCGATGCAGGGCTCGAACTTGTGAACCACGAGATCATGACTTGAGCTGAAGTCGGACACTTAACCGACTGAGCCACCCAGGCGCCCCAAGCCTATTTTTTGTAAAGTGAGGTATCACTGCTTATCTTGGTCTGCCTGCTACACTGAGGTAATCAGTTATCAGTTTAACACGTGTCCTTCCAGAATGTTTCCTACATATTTACAGATACATAACATACACCACAGAAAATGCATAGCATCATATTGTGTGTTTTTATTCACTTGTCTTGAGCAGCTTTCTTGCTGTCATCTGACTGGTAGATGACCCTTGAGTAAACGTTAAGTGATCATTAAGATACTGATTGATAATACTCTTGTGAACCTTCTATACAATATCTGGTAAAAAGTAATAATAATAAAAATAAATGACTCCTTGAGGATAAGAAAAACTACTAAGATGCTAAGAATTTGGTTTAGTAGATAAAAACTTGGTTTGTTACTTTGCAAGTGGCATTAGCCTGACAAGATTTGTTGTAATCTTGGGTGAGACCCTACGTCCAAATGTTGGTGTGTGCACCCAGGGAGGTGCTGCTGTTCTCCTGTTGAACATAAACACTAGCACAGAGCATCAACATCACAGAGGGCCACTCTGAGGCCAGGATGGAGCAAGACAAAAACAAGAGCACTGGGCAATCACACCTGAACACAGATAAAACCCAAACACCATCAAGCCACGAAGTACAAACTATCCCCCCTCTCACAGCCAGTATGAGCGGCGTACTCGTAAAGCAGCAACAGATGTAGTCTCTCTCTGGTCTCCCCTTCTATAATTTTTATTAACGTATCTAATCATAGAACCATCCTTGCTTTCTACAGGATCATAATATCCAACTCAGAGCAAACCTTCACCTCCATGAACCCACAGCAAATCACCTAATGAGTGCAAATCCTGTAATGAGTTCCCATCATGTCACAGAGCGGCCCCCCTGGGTGCCATGGTGACATTCTCTCTGCAAGGAGGAATAGAGCCAGCTTGTTTACCTACAGGTGTGGTCCTGGTGATCTTCAGCCTCACCAGGCTTTTTTCTTGAAAACTTTAAAAACAGTGGATCCTGGAGCGCCTGGGTGGCTCAGTCAGTTAGGCGTTGGACTCTTGATTTCGGCTCAGGTCATGATCTCGTAGCTCGTGGGATTTAGACCCAAGTTGGGCTCAGTGCTGACAGCGTGGGGTCCTCCTGGGATCTTCTCTCTCCCTTTCTCCCTTTCAAAATAAGTAAACTTTAAAAACAGTGGATCCTGCCCTCAAATACTCATAGATCAACCCTCATCAATGATTGCTTCCCACAATGGATTTAGTGATCACTTTCCTGATATCCATTTCCCCTTTCTCCTGGTAACTACCACTAATTCCATTCTCTTGGGTAACCATCCACACTCAGCCCACCTGTTCAACTCGTTGTCTACCAGTGGTCCTAGAGCCTTGAGTCCTCTATGAGGCCAGTGAAGAGCACCTCTCACGAGGAGACACCAGGACCACCCTGCAGGTGCCTGCCCCATGGCTGGGTGGACCCAGGTCCTTATGACACCCAGCAGCCTGAGAGCCTCACAGCTGTTCGGTATAAGAGGACCAGATGAACTGCGGCTGGAAATGATATTATTTTATGTTTAAATGTGTCTGTGTACAGTTTTTTGTTTGATAAAACTGGAATTCTAACATAAATGTAAGTCCTGTATCACATCTTTTTTCTTAATGTATTACCATTTGCTCCAAATTTCTTCAATTCAAATTTATTAGGACAGACCTCAGGTAGCCTGAGGTAAATCTCTCTCTCCTTTTTTTACTCTTTATATTCAATTTTTGAGGCTATTTTAGAAGAGTCATATTTTCTTGGGTGCCATTGTTATTGGAAGGACTATATAATATGCACAGTGCCAGCATTTTTAGGGAAGGACTTTTAAAATATGCTTTTAATTGTTGCTACCTATTAACTAAGCTATTACCCTTAAGGTAATGATGACAGTATGCTTACTGTAGACAAAAGTGCTATTGCATCTGAAATGGAAAACACACTCATAAAATCTATTTAGTGATAAATCTGTTCGATAGAACTCGAAAGGCATAAGCACATATTCTTTGGGTGTGGGCTTTCCTGACCCATATAAACATACTGTCTCACAGCTGCTCCATTTAAAACAAAATTGAGGGACTCAAGTGTTTTGTGCCTAGCTGTTTCCAACACCCAAAATTCTTCTCAGTCAGGCACCGAGCAGCCAGCAAAAACTTCTCTTTTTATATTTAAAAAAAGTTGCTTATTTGTTTGCTTTTAGCAAGGAAGACTTATAATATTTAATATTATATTAACTTAATATTAAAGTTTTTTCTTAGTCAAAGCATAGTAAGCAAAGCATTTTTTTACACAGTAAAACATCAGTACAAAAAAATTAAAAATAAAACATAAAACTATTTTATCACCCTCAAGCCCTTCCAGGCCTATTCTCCAGAAAACATTCTTATTAATAGTGTACACTTCCATTTATAAATGTATATGTATATATTATTCTTTAAAAAAACAGAAATAGGACACTTTATACCTAGTTAGGGTGTTCTTCCACTTAGTATATATGGCAGCACATATAATCTGTGTCCATGTTTTTCCAATGGTGCATAATATTCCACTGTATGGACATACCACAGCTTATTTAATTAGGCCCCTACCTACTGATGAACATTTATGTGGTTTCATTTTTTTTCTGCTAGGATAAACAATGGGAAAGTGAACACTTTCATACTAATGTTTTTGTGTAAAAGCATGTGTGGAATAAATCCCTACTAATAAAATAGAGTCAAAGGGTTGAGTATTGGACCATTTGAGAGCTATTGCCAAATTGTTTTCTAAGAAGGCAGTGCCAGTTAACACCCCTACCTGCAGTAGATGACATATACCACATGCTGCCCACATGCTGGCCAACATTGGTGTTTAAACTTTTTTTTTATCTTCACCCGTGTGATACATGGGAAATGGTATGTTCCACGTGTGCATGTTTTTAGCCATTACACAACAAGTACAAGGTTACTGCCATTTCTGCATGGGGTAACCCAGTTAAAATCAGGGTAGTAACAGGAATGGAGGCTATTTCAAAAGTTTATCTTTATTTAGAGGCATCTGGGTGGCTCAGTTGGTTAAGCATCTGACTTCAGCTCAGGTCATAATCTCATGGTTTATGAGTTCAAGGCCCCCATCAGGCTCTCTGCTGTCAGGGCAGAGTCTGCTTTGGATCCTCTGTCCCCTTCTCTCTCTGCTCCTCTCCCCTTGCATGCCCACTCTCTCTCTCTTTCTCTCTCTCTCTCAAAACTAAAATAAACATTTTTAAAAGTTTATATTTATTTCTAAGAATGAGTACTTGCCTTTGCAGCCTAAATGGGAAAGATTAATTATATGCTGAGCAGTGCTTCTGTGTCACTTTCAGACTACTCCTTTCTTTTTTAAATATTTTTTTATTTATTTCTAGGAGAGAGAGAGAGAGAGAGAGCGTGAGCAGGGGAGGGTCAGAGAGAGAGGGAGATACAGACTCTGAAATAGGCTCCAGGCTCTGAGTTGGCAGTCAGCACAGAGCCTGACGCGGGGCTCGAACCCACGAACCGCGAGATCATGACCTAAGGAAAAGTCGGACGCTTAACCGACTAAGCCACCCAGGCGCCCCTCAGATTACTCCTTAACCTTAAAATGTCAAGCTAAGAATTAAAGGGAACTACAACCCTGATAACATAAGAAATAATTACAATTTTGATTCTGTTATTTAGAAACGCCAGCGCATGTCATTTGTAATCTTGACAATGATGACAAATTCATATTGTATATTTATGTGAAACAGGTGGTCTCAAGAACAGGCTAAATAGAAAGGTGAGTATAGTAATTCCTCAAGCTTTCCCTTACCTCTTATGAATAGTTGTTAAAGAAAGTTATTACTGTCACTGAGAGGAATTTTAAATCCCTTCTTGAAATACATTTAAATAATCTTTTTTATTTTAGAAGGGTTTTAGATTTACAGAAAAATTGCAAAGATGGTACAGATAGTTCCCATATACTCCTTGCTTGGTTTCCCCATATATTAACACTTGCTCCCCAATTAGCTGTTCTCCTGTGAGTTGTTCCTCACTGTCATTTTTCTGTTCCAGGATCCTATTCAGGATCCCACATTGCATTTGGCTGTCATGTCTCCTTTGACTCCACTCAGCTGTAATAGTTTTTCTGACTTTCCTTGTTTTTGATGACCTTGACAGCTTTGAGTACTAGCCAGGTATTTTGTAGAATGTTCTCAGTTGGGATTTGTCTGATGTTTTTCTCATGATTAGACTGGGCTTATGATTAGACTGGTATTTGGGGGGAGGAAAGACCCTAGAGGTAAAGTGTCCTGTTCACACCACGTCAACTATGATATCACACTGTCAACATGACTAATCACTGTTGCTCTCGATCACCTGGCTGAGTGAAATACATTTATAAACTTCCTGTGTTGACATAAGCAAGGTTACAGTGATGAATTGAGTCTTGAATATTTCCAAAGTACATTGTGCTGGCAAGGTTGAGTATTAGAGAGAAGGAGACCCCGAATTCCCTTGGAGGCCCTGCCAGGGGAGTGGAGCGAACGCTATGCCAGAGTACAATGAAGTTTGAAGCAATACTGGAAATTTATAAATACATTGTTCAAAATAAGCCCAGTGGGGTAAGGACAGTGGTCTTCCCTTCTTGGCAGGGCCTATGTTCTAAGACCCCCAGTGGATGCCTGAAACCACAGACAGAAATGAACCCTACATACTATGTTATACTTTTCACAAACACTATATACTACATTATGTTTTTTCCTATGCATACAGAGCTATGATAAAGTGTAATTTATAAACTAGACACAGTAAGGGATTAACAACAATAATTAATAATAAAATAGAACAGGGGCGTTTGGGTGGCTCAGTCGGTTAAGTGTTCGACTTCAGCTCAGGTCATGATCTTGAGGTGCCTGGGTTGGAGCCCTTTGTTGGGCTCTGCATTGACAGCATGAAGCCTGGAGCCTGCTGTGGATTCTGTCTCCCTCGCTCTGCCCCTCCCCCCTCACACTCTGTCTCTCGCAAAAACAAACATAAAAAAAGCTAAAAAAATAATAAAATAGAACAATTACAACAATATACTGTAATAAAACTTACATGAATATGGTCTCTCAAAATATTTGAGAGAGTGTGGGGGAGAGGGGCAGAGAGAGAAGGGAGAGAGAGAATCCAAGCAGGCTCCACACTCAGCACTGAGCCCGACATGGGGCTCGATCTCATGACCTTTGGATCATGACCTGAGCTGAAATCAAGAGTCAGATGCTGCACCAACTGAGTCACCCAGGCACCCTTCTCTCCCAAAATATCTTAACTGTGCCATACTCGCCCGTCTTGTTTTTTTTTTTTTTTTTAAACATTTTTATTTCTAGGAGAGAAAGAGAGACAGCGTGAGCAGGGGAGGGTCAGAGAGAGAGGGAGCCACAGACTGAAACAGACTCCAGGCTCTGAGCTGGCTCTCAGCACAGAGCCCGACGCGGGGCTCGAACCCACGAACTGCGAGATCATGACCTAAGCGAAAGTCGGACGCTTAACCGACTAAGCCACCCAGGCGCCCCTCACCCGTCTTGTGATAATGGGAGGTGATAAAGTGCCTACGTGAGGAGATGAAGGAGGTGAATGACGTGGGTGTTGTGAGGCAGCGTCAGGCTGCTGTTGACCTTCTGGCCAGATATCAGGAGGAGGAGCATTGCTCATGGATGGGGGCTGACCATGGGTAGCTGAAACCACGGAAAGAGAAAGAGCAGATAAGGGGGACTACTTACTGTACTGCTACTAATACTCGGCAGAGGAGGAAACTGAGGCACAGTGCCAAGGATACAGGAGAGCTGCGCCGTAGACCATGCAGCCTGGAGCCTGGCCAATGTTCTCACTAGTCTTAACCTGCATTTCCCAGACTAGTAGTGAGACTGGATTATCTTTCCTTTGGTTTATTAGCTGATCGACTTCTTTTCAAGACTTCAGTTTGGACAAGGGATACAAAGGAGGACCTGGGGGGGACAGATAGGGTGAGAGCTAGAGCCAGAGCTGCCAGAGACACGCAGTGGTGGTGCACGCGCTGGTGCCAGCAGCTGGACTCTTTCCAGGGCACGATTCTGGTATGTCCCTTTAGGCTTGCCAGATCCAGCACACAAAAATACAAGATCCCCACTTGAATTTGAACTTCAGATTAACCACAAATAAGCACGCTCCAACTGAAATTCAAATTTGCCTGGGCGTCCAGTATCTTATCTGGCAACCTACCCTCTGGCTACAGCCCCCCAGGCCTGACTTCCCAGCCCACCTGGAGCTTCTGCAACTTACTTCTCTTTCATAAATCTCTTCCCTGCTTCAAAAAGCTGTGGTAGAGTCTGTCGTGTGACACTAAAATGTGTGACACTAAAACCTCTTACATCGTGACCTTATCAGTGTGAGAAGATAAGTGAAAGATCTGGAAAGTTTCAAGAAAAGATTAGGAGAGTACACAATTCTTCATGGAAGAGAAAGCACTGCATGCTTATCTCTGCAAGGTGTCTTTCCAGAGAATTCTGTGTAAGGTGTCATTATGAAACAAATTATAACACCTGCTTGCCTCATGTACTTATGTTAGGTGCCTGAACTCCCCAGGCTTTGGAGTCTGTGACCCCGGGAAGAGTCCTGCACCTTTACTTTACAGATGAATGATTAGAGATTTACAGAAGTCCTGTGCCCTCTCTGCAGTCGCACAGCAAAGCTGGGGTGAGAACAAAGGTCTCCAGATTCGCAGACGCCATTCCCACTGCTCCAAATCTATAACCCAGAAAGCCCTCCTTACAGTGCACACTAAGATGCAAGATCATGAAACAGCAGGAGTCGTGTCTAATAAGTGTGTCCCTGCAAAGGGGAGCACAGTGCCTGAAACCCAACAGATAGGTGTTAAGTGAACGGCTGGAAAGGTGGAATCAGAATCAGTGGAATATCCTTTAAGAAAATAATCCGTTAAGTATTAATGTATTAAGGCACATTTTTGCAAACCCAAAGTTGATCTTGGCACGAAAGGACGTCATGAAGCAGACAGAGGGAAAGGCAGTGATTTTCCTTCATCACGATTCCCATAGTTCTTCTGCTGTAGCCTCCTAATCAATGCAAGAATTCCCTCTACAAGACCCTTTGCAGGTGCTACCAACTCTCCCGGTGCCTTTTGCTGAACAATTTAAAGTTCAAGTCTCCCCTGGTGTAATCCAGGTACCCCCAGTCCCCATCCTGCTCAAGTTACTTTTATCTTTAATATCTCAGGAAGGCAGGTTCTGGGCTACCTCACCTCGTGCTCTCATGGATTTCCGGAGACCCAATATTGATCCAGGCAGTCCAGGCTGTGGCTTGCTTGCTTGATTGCTCGTACCTCAGCACCCACATTTATTGTCCTATTTTACCCGTCACTCCATCCTAAACCTTATTCCTTCCTCTTTCATTCCTCCACACCCCAGTGACACAAAGTAACTGTGTTTGGCAGACTTTGGCAGAAGAGTTACCAGCAGTTGAGGGTAAGCATGGCTCAGAACCAGGAATGACTTCAAGTTGAATGTGAAGTGTCACTTCTCCGAGAAACTTTTCAGCCATTCCCCCTCAGCAAATTTCTCAGTGTGTCCCTCTGTGGGGTGAGACCTTATGCCAGGTTTCTCTCTTCTCCCCAAAGCTCCCCAGGGAACATGCAAGCCCTCTCATCTGATTACACAGGAAATTTAAGCTTTATTTTTTGTATCCTTTCTCTGACCACACTAGAGAGGGCTCACCTCTCATACTCAAAGAGGCTTATCAAGGTTATTTCCCTAAACTGAAGTACTCTAACATGAGTTGCATTATACCCATAACAGGTGCAAGTCATTACAATCAATTGTGTTCACTTTTTTCCTGCTATTCTTCCATGGAGTTGAATTCTATTTCCTTGCAACCTGTTGCTATTAATCCTACTTTGGAATTCCAGAACTACAGATTAGATTTGTCAGCCATTGAAAGTCAGTGTTTCAGGTCTTCTCTTTATCTTCTCTTTACCAGGTCAAAATTTTCCAATTTTTACAATAACTCTTCATTTTATATGGTTTTCAAACTCTTCACCACGTTGCTTATTCTTGGAACTCTGTTCCTCTAAAAATGCCCAGGAATTAAACAGAATGATCCATACCTGGGCATAAATAGGACTATTACTTCTTTCCATTCAAAAAATGAAGGCTGAGATTTTGTTGACTTTTGGCCATAAATACACATTGTTGGCACATAATAACCAGGCAGTTAGTTAGACTCTCCAGGCCTTTTCTGTACGAACCTCTGCATCCTGTCCTTCTACAGCTAATTATTTCTAACTATCTGCAGACTTTGTATTCATCCTTCATAAAACTAATCTTTTTAGTCTGGATCCATGACCATAATTTGCTGATTTTTTTTTCAAGAAGTTTATTTATTTATTTATTTTTTAGTCATCTGTATACCCAGCATGGGGCTCAAACTCAAGAGTCGCATGCTCTGCCAACTGAGCCAGCCAGGCGTCCCTTAAATCATGATGTGATGCAATTATCTAATATATGAATTACACATCTCAGCTCTGTGTCATGGACCAATCTTAAACAAATGTGTTTTCTTATAAGCCATCTATCAGGACTGTCGCACATTCTTGTTTGAAGCAATGTGAGTGAAGTAAGTCAGGCCAACCTACAGGAAACCTGGGTTCTAATCCCAGCTTCGTCATTAAGAAGGAATGTCTCTGGGTTTCAGTCTTATCAGCTGTAAAATGGGCTGTGTCCCTGGTAGGGTTGGTGAAGGTCAGTGGTGAAACCACATAAAAAGACATATACTTGACTCCAGATTAATGTTATTTTATTTTTTCCTTATTTCAGCTTCTGCCTTTCTCATTCACTTCCAGAATTTATATTAGTAGAATTCTCTGCACCACCTCACTCACCAGTCTCCTAGATTTAGTTTGACATCCATATTCCTCATTTATAACTGTATTTTAACAAGGTTTCTCATTTAAAAATGCAATTTAAAATTAATGTTTAAAGGTCAGATTTTAGAGTGAGAAATGTTCATGTGAGAAATGTTCATACTCCAGAAGGTGTCGGGCAGGATTTGAAACAACTTTTCTTAGGTATATGTTTGTTCAATCACTGGATCAATCAATCTAGGGTGAATTACAAACAGGTGAACAGATCTTCCATTTCACAGGTACAGAAACAGGTATAGGCTAGTCTGGATTAACCTTTATCCTCAACCTCATTTCAGACTGAGGAATTGATCAGATTCTTCAAATGAGGTCTCTGCTGCCACCTAGTGGTCATAATTTCTCCGCTTTACATTTGTAAATGTTCAGGAAGTTCTGGGCTCTAAAAATTACACCTTGAGCTCCACTCTGCCATCTCTATTTTAGATTTTCCAACTATTTCAGAGCCTTTTGTCGGGAAAACAAGAAACAAAATGTCCTCTGTTCGTACTGCAAAAACCATTTACACTCTTGTATCAAATGCGTCTAAAATGTTTACAAAAGGAAAAAAGTTTTGATTCCTTTAAGGTACAGATTGGCGCAAGCCTTTTAAAGCCAGCAAAAACATTTTCCAGATGGGAAAGAAAACTCACCTTTGTTGGTTTTGTTTTGTTGTCTTTTTTCCATTTCTGATTTCCATTAGGAAAAGAATAAAAAACATAGTATTGTGGAATGCTCTAAATTAAGAAAGCCACAGAAGAAAGTAATGTCTGGTCTGGCCCAGGGCCTTTAAGCCAGTCAGTCCCAGCGTGAGCCAGGGAGTTTTGGAAAACTTTCAACCTTCTGAAATCCCTGGGGGTGAGAAAGGATGCCTTCCTGAAAGGTAACCCAGAGCCATGGCAGCCAAGAGCTGAGTTCAATGACAAAACATAGGTCAGGTTTTTCTTCAACACAGGCCATTTTAATCTAATCATTTTCTCTTCCTTTATATTGTATCTTGGCTTAATAAAGCAAAATAAAGATAATAATTAGAAATTGTTTTCAGATTACGCTACTGTGTAAGAGGATTTTTATGACAGAAGAAATGTACTTCCCATTTTTGTTAGTCCAATCTGGAAGAGTTTGTCCATAGGCCTTACCTGATCAGTAACAGTCAATTTCCCTGGTGGCAGCACTGGGGATTTCCAATGTCTGGTTTTGGAAGCAGTAACCCGTCTCCCAGGATGAACTGTATATTTTCCAAGTGGTGGCATAGACATCACATTAGCCATCTATTCCTGAGAGTTTTGACTGCTTTTCCACCAGGTGTTACTGGAAAACAATTACAACCACCATAAGGAAACAATGGAAGGACTAAAACCGGAATGAGAAACTAGTACCCAAGATGGCTAGGGGCGCCTGGGTGGCTCAATTGGCGTAGGGGCGCCAGGGTGGCTCAATTGGCCAAGCCTCTGACTTCAGCTCAGGTCATGATCTCATGGTTCCTAAGTTCAAGTCCTGCATCAGGTTCTGTGCTGACAGCTCAGAGTCCGGAGCCTCCTTCAGATTCTGTGTCTCCCTCTCTCTGCCCCTCCCCCACTCTCACTCTGTCTCTGCCTCTCTCAAAAATAAATGAAACATTAAAAGATTTTTGTTTAATCCTTGTCAAGAGATTCTAACACTTACCCATCACTGTGCAGGGTCAGTTGATTGTCTTTTCTATTCGAGTTGTATCAGCCTGGCTCTTGGTGTAATAGGTGATTTTCTATTGTATCTCGGACATTTTGGCTATTCTGTTAGGAGGCTCTGGGTCCTAGTTAAGTCTCGTATTTTAGCGTGCAGTCACTCTGTTCAGGTTTAAGGTTTATCAGTGGGCCTGTCCTACTTTTCTGAACTGTGGTTCCAATGACAATTTAGTTTTCAGACTTTGTGCTGTTATTTTGGGGTGCTTCATTTATCTGATGCCACTGGGGCTCCTCTGGTCCCCACTGGTGCTGCCTGAGGGGACCAAAGGAGTATTCCAGGCTGCCTCTCTGGTCCCTGCAGGCATATGAGGAAAGAGGCTTCCCGAGCGCCTTCTACTGCTTGGCGAGGAGGGGGGAGGGGTGGGTGGCTGCTGGAGAATGCCAGGTACACATGGTCGCTTTCTTCAGTTGGGTTGTCCTTCCCCTATGTTCCTCCTCCAGCCCCGGCGTCCCTACCACTTCACCTTTCTTTTTCTACCTTGCAGAGTTTTCCGGCTGTCTCTTCATTGTTTCCAGAGTTAACCGTTGTACTTCGCAGGGAAGGGCAGGGCGAGGCAAGTCTACCCTCTCCTGTCCGGACCAGAAGTCCTGGCACATGACGGGACCAGCTTTGATACTTCCTAGGTAGTGTTGCTGCAAATTGAAAGTTCTTTTACATCCTGAGGGATGTCATAAAGTATTTTCATAAAGTGAGAAAGGCTGACTGCAGTGTAAAGCATATATGACCACATTATTCTACAAACAAAAAACTTGTGTGAGAAAAGTGTGTAAGGATAAGCACAAGCTTGTTAACACTGGTTGCTGGGGAGACAGGAAGAAGATTATTAAGTTCCTTTACATGTATTTTTCCACTGATTGCAGTGAAAATGTTTTTGAAGAAGTTAAAATAACTTTTACAAATCAATTCTGAAGGGGCGCCTGGGTGGCTCAGTCAGTCGAGCATCTGATTTTGGCTCAGATCATGATCTGTTTGTAGGTTTGAGCCCCACGTTGGGCTCTGTGCTGACAACTCAGACAGAGCCTGGAGCCTGCGTCAGATTGTGTGTCTCACTCTCTCTCTGCCCCTCCCCATCTGTGTGTATGTAGGGGGGGTGACTGTGGCTATCACAGGGTAGCAGAAAGGACCACTGCTCTGTATGTTGACTGTGGTGGTGGCAGTCAGACACAAATCTATTTGTGATAAAATTGCAGAGAAATTAAATACACACACATACACACACGAATGCTGGTCAAACTAGTAAAGTTGATGGACAGTACTAAAGTCAATTTCCTAGTTGTGACATTTACTTCAATTACACAAGATGTAGCCACAGGGAGAAAGTGGATGAAGAGTATACCACATCACTCTGCATGATATCTTACAACTCTATGCAAACCTACAATGACCTAAAAATAAGAAGTTTAAAAGAATAAATTCTGGCACAATAGGATAGTGGTACAGAGAAGCGTAAGCTCCCTGTGCTTAAGCATTCTAATGACAGCTACTCTCTCCCCCTGGGAAGCAGTACTGAGGCTAAGCCTGCATTCTTCCCAAGGAGATGGTTTTCATCTCTTTTTGCCTTAATGTCTGTATTCCCACCGTTGCCATCCTAATTAAGGCACAGAAATGGACTTGTAAACACAGTCCCTTTCTACTCTCTCTTCACCTCTCATCTGCACATGGTCAAATTAAAACTTGACCTGTCACTCTCCCATTTAACTCTCCTTGAGAGAGGAGAGTTAAACTTCTACAGCATCTTCTACAGCAGTTAGTTATTTCTCAAGTGAGATCTTCAAACCACGGGTGTTCCCAATTTCCCAATTGATCTGCAGGTCAAGCCTTCGAGGGTAAAAAGATAATTTGGTGTGTGTATATGTCTCCTCAAGTTTGACACATAATATTAACTATGATTTTAATATCTCATTTCTTAATTAGTATGTTAATGATATCCTCAAAAGTGCACCTGTGCATATAAAGACTATATTACCATTCTTGTCTATTAAATGAGTATGTTGTCTATTACATTTGCCTTTTCATCATTTTTAGTATGTAACATATCTCCAATTTGCAAAGATAGATCGATGGTTTAAAAAGGTTAAAATATAGCAACAGTGGTAAAAGTATACTGATTAACTTTTTTACACCACAGAGAAAAATAAACTAAAAATGGATTGAAGACCTAAATGGAAGACATGAAACCATTAAACTCCTAGAAGAAAACAGAGGCAGTAATTTATTTGATATCGGCTGTCACAATATTTTTCTAGATATGTCTCCGGGACCAAGGGAAACAAAAGCAAAAATAAACTATTGGGACTACACCAAAATAAAAGGCTTTTGCACGGTAAGAGAAATCATCAACAAAATGAAAGCCTACTGAATAGAAGAAGAAATTTACAGATGATGTATCTGATAAGGGGTTAATATCCAAAATATATAAAGACATCTACAACTCAACACCAAAGAAAAAAAAAAAATCAAATAGCCCAAATAAATATGGGCAGAGAACCTGAATAGATATTTTTCCAAAGAAGATATACAGGTGGCCAACAGACACATGAAAAGATGTTCAACATCACAAATCATAAGGGAAATATGAATCAAAACCACAATGAGTTATCTCCTTATACCTGTCAAAACAGCTAGAATCAAAAGACAAGAAGTAACAAGTGTTGGTGAGGGTATGGAGAAAAAGGAATGTTCATGTGCTGTTGGTGGGAATATAAATTGGTACAGCTACTGTGGAAAACAGCATGGAGGCTTCCCGAAAAATTAAAAATAGAAATACCATATGATCCAGCAATTCCACTATCCAGTATTTATCCAGAGAAAACAAAGACACTGACTTGAAAAAATACATGGTTTTGCAACATTATTTGTAACAGCCAAGACATGGAAGATGTTATGTACAATACCAAAGTGTCCTTCCATAGATGAATGGATAAAGAAGATGTAATACCATATAAGGAACCTAAAAAACAAATGAATTAAAAAAAAAAAACCCTGAAACTAACTCAATATTATGAATCAACTACACTTCAATTTTTTAAAGAGTTCAAGTTTACTCCACTTTTTTTTTTTTCTATTTTCTGAGATCGCGCACAGGCGCATGTGCACACACGTCGGGGAGGGGCAGAGAGAAAGGGAGATAACAGAATCCAAAGCAGGCTCCAGGCTTATAGCATCTGACATAGAGCTCAAACTCACAAACCTCAAGATCATGACGTGAGCTAAAGTTGGATGCTCAAGTGACTGAGTCACCCAGGTGCCCTTCACTTCTTACTTTTTTTATTCAACACTTCCAAACATCACCCAGTGCTCATCACAAGTGTACTCCTTAAACCCTATCACCAATCTAACCCATCTCCCTTCTGGTAACCATCAGTTTGTTCTCTATAGTTAAGAGTCCATTTCTTGGTCTACTTCTCTTTCTGTTTTCCCTTTGCTTATTTGTTTTGTTTCTTAAATTCCACATGAGTGAGATGTTTTTCTCTTATTGGCTTATTTCACTTAACATAATACTCTCTAGCTCCATCCACATTGTTACAGATGGCAAGATTTCATTTTTGGGGCTGAGAAATAGTCCACTGTATGTATGTGTGTGTGTGTGTATACACACACACACACACACACACACACACACATACCACATCTTCTTTATACTTTCATCAATCTAAGGACACTGGGCTGTTTCCATAATTTGGCTACTGTAGATAGCTGTTATATCAGGTTGCATGTATCCCTTTGAATAAGTATTTTTGTATTCTTTGGGCAAATACCTAGTAGTGCAATTGCTGGATTAAAGAATAGTTCTATTTTTAATGTATTGAGAAACCTCCATACTGTTTCCACGGTAGGTGCACCAGTCTGCATTCCCACCAAAAGTGCAAAAAGGTTCCCCTTTCTTCACATCCTCACCAACACCTGTTAATTCTTGTGTTGTTGATCTCAGCCATTCTGACTGGTGTAAGATTTTATCTCATTGTAGTTTTGATTTGCATTTCCCTGATGATGAGTAGTGTTTAGCATCTTTTCATGTCTGTTGGCCCTCTGTATGACTTCTTTGGAAAAATGCCTATTCATGTCCTCTGCCCATTTTTTAAAAAAGGTTTATTTTTGAGAGAGACAGAGAGAGAGACAGAGAGAAGGGAAGGGGCAGAGAGAAAATCACAAGCAGTCTCTGCACTGTTAGCACAGAGCTCCATGTGGAGCTCAATCTCATGAACAGTGAGATCATGACCCGAGCTGAAATCAAGAGTTGTATGCTAACCAGCTGAGCCACTCTGGTGCCCCTTTTGCCCATTTTTAAATTGGATTATTCAGTTTTGGGTTGTTGAGCTTTATAAGTTCTTTATATTGGATACTAACCCTTATCAGATGTCATTTGCAAATATCTTCTCCCATTCTGTAGGTTGCCTTTTAGTTTTGTTGATGGTTTTATTCACTGTGCAGAAGCTTCTAATTTTGATGTAATCCCAATAGTTTATTTTTTGCTTTTGTTTCCCTTGCCTCAGGAGAGGTCTAGAAAGAAGCTATTATGGCTAAGGTCGAAGAAGTTACTGCCTGTATTTCCTTCCATGATTTTTATGGTTTCAGATCACATATTTAGGTCTTTCATTCATTTCGAATTTATTTTTTGCATATGGTTTTAAAAGTGATCCAGTTTTCCCAAAATCATTTGTTGAAGAGACTGTCTTTTTCCCATTGGATATTCCTTCCTGCTTTGTAGAAGATTAATTGACCATATAATTGTGGGTTCATTTCTGGATTTTCTATTCTGTTCCATTGACTTATGTGTCTGTTTCTGTGCCAGTACCATACTGTCTTGACTACTACAACTTTGTACTATAACTTATTTTATTGGGAACTGTGATGCCTCCAACTCTGCTCTTCTTTTTCAGGATTGCTTTGGCTATTTAGGGTCTTTTGTGCTTCCACACAAATTTTAGGATTGGGTATTCTAGATCTGTGAAGAATGCTATTGGTATTTTGATAGGGATTACATTAAATGTGCAGATTGCTTTGAGTAGTATAGACATTTTAACAATATTTGTTCTTCAAGTCCATGAATGTTGAATGTACTCCATTTCTTTGCATCGTCTTGAATTTCTTCCATCAGTATTTCATAGTTTTCAGAGTATAGGCCTTTTACCTCCTTGATTGGGTTTATTCTGCTTTGATTAGGTTTATTATTGTTTTTGGTGCAATTGTAAATGGGATTGGTTCCTTATCTCTTTCTGTTGCTTCCTCATTGATGTATAGAAACACAACAGATTTCTGTACATTGGTTTTGTATCGTGACTTTAGTGAAGTCGTTTATCAGTTCTAGCAGTTTACTGTTGGAGCCTTTAGGGTTTTCTATATATATAGTGTCATGTCATCTGCAAATAGTGAAAGTCTGACTTCTTCCTTGCTGATTTGGATGCCTTTTATTGCTTTTTATTGTGTGATTGCTGCAGCTAGGACTTCTAATACTATTTTGAATAAAAGTGGTGAGAGTGGACATCCCTGCCTTGTTCCTGACCATAGAGGGAAAGCTCTCAGTTTCTTCCTATTTAGGATATTAGCTGAGTTTTTCATACATGATGTTTATTATGTTGAGATATGTTTCCTCTAAACCTACTTTGTTTAGTTTTTTTTTTTTTTTTTATCATGAATGGATGCTGTACTTTTTTTGTCAAATGCTTTTTCTACATCTACTGAAATGATGTTATGGCTCTTATCCTTTTATTAATGTGAAGTATCACATTAATTTGCAAATATTGAACCACCTTACAACCCAGGAATAAATCCCACTTGATTGTGGTAAATGACTTGTTTAAAAACACTTTTTTTTTGGTTTGTTTTATTTATTTTTGAGACAGAGAGGCAAAGCACGAGTAGGGAGAGGCAGAGAGAGAGGGAGGACACAGAATCTGAAACAGGTTCCAGGCTCTGAGATGTCAGCACAAACCTGACGCAGGGCTTGAACCCATGAACCGTGAGATCATGACCTGAGCCGAAGTTGGCTGCTTAAGCAACTGAGTCACCCAGGTGCCCCTGTGGTGAACGACTTTTTAAAAAATGTATTATTGGATTCAGTTTACTAGTACTTTATTGAGAATATTTACATCTGTGTTCATCAGGGATACGGGCCCACAGCTCTCTTTTTTAGTGATGTCTTTACCTGCTTTTGGTATCAGGTTAATGCTGGCCTCATAGAATAAATGCAGTTTTCCATTCTTTTCTATTTTTTGGAAGTTTGACAAGAATAGGTTTTAACTTATTTTGGGGGGTTTTAACTTTTGGAAGAATTTGCCTGGGAAGCCATCTGATCCTGGACTTTTGTTTGTTGGGGGTTATTTGATTATTGATTCTATTTCTTTGCTAGTTACTGGTCTGGTCAAGTTTTCTATTGCTTCCTATTTCCGTTTTGGTAATTTATATGTTTCTAGGAATTTACCCATTTCTTCTACATTGTCCAATTTGGTCACATATAAATTTCCATGATACTCACTTATAATTGTATTCTGTGGTGTTGGTTGTTACTTCTCTCTCAATTGTGATTTTATTTATTTGGGTCCTTTCTCTTGATAAGTCTGGCTAGAGGTTTATCAATGTTACTGATTTTTTCAAAGAACGAGCTCCTGGCTTCATTGTTCTGTTCTATTGTTTTTTAATTTTTAATGTTCATTTATTTTTGAGAGAGAGACAGAGTGTGAGCAGTGGAGGGGCAGAGAGAGAGGAAGACACAGAACCTGAAGCAGGCTCTAGGCTCTGAGCTGTCAGCACAGAGCCCAGTGTAGGACTCAAACCCATGAGCTGTGAGATCATGACCTGAGCTGAAGTTGGATGTTCAACCGACTGAGCCACCCAGGCGCCCCACTTTAGCCTTTTTTTTTTATTGCTCCTTTCTAGCTCCCTTAGGTGTAAGGTTAGGTTAAGATTTTTCTTGCTTTTTTTTTTTTTTTAATGTTTTTTAATTTATTTCTAGGAGAGAGAGAGAGACAGCGTGAGCAGGGGAGGGTCACAGAGAGAGGGAGCCACAGACTCAGAAACAGGCTCCAGGCTCCGAGCTGGCAGCCAGCACAGAGCCCGACGCGGGGCTCGAACCCACGAACCGCAAGATCACGACCCAAGCGAAAGTCGGACGCCCAACCGACCAAGCCACCCAGGCGCCCCAGATTTTTCTTGCTTCTTGAAGTAGGCCTGTATTGCTATATACTTCCCTCTTAGGATTGCTTTTGCCACATCCCAAAGGTTTTGGACAATTGTTTTCATTTTGTTCCATGCATTTTTAAAATTTCTTCTTTTATTTCCTAGTTGACTCATTCATTATTTAGTAAGATGTTATTTAACCTCCATTTATTTTTGGTCTTTCCAGATTTTTACTTGTGGTTCACTTCTAGTTTCATAGTGTTGTAGTTAGAAAAGGTGCATGGTAAGACTTCAATCTTCTTGTATTTGTTAGGGCCTGTTTTGTGGCCTAATATGTGATCTATTCTGGAGAACATTCCACGTACACTTGAAAAGAATATATACTCTGTTGTTTTAGGATGAAATGCTCTGAATATTTAAGTCCATTTGGTCCAGTGTGTCATTAAAGCCATTGTTTCCTTACTGATTTTCTGTTTAGGTGATCTGTCCATTGATGTAATCAGGGGGTTAAAGTCCCCTACTATTATATTATTATTATCATAGATGAGTTCCTTTATGTTTGTTATTGTTTTATATATGTGGGTGTCCCATGTTGGGTGCATAAATGTTTACATGTCTTATATCTTCTTGTTGGATTGTCCCCTCTATTATTATATAGTGTCCTTCTTTGTCTTTGTTTAAAAAGTCTTTGTTTTGAAGTCTAATTTGTCCAACATAAGTATTGCTACTCTGGTTTTCTTTTGACAATTGATTTACATTATAAATATTTTCCATCTTCTCACTCTCAATTTGCAGTGAGTTTCTTGTAGGCAACATATGTAGATGGGTCTTATTTTTTTATCCATTCTGTCACTCTATGTCTTTTGGAGTAATTAGTCTATTTATATTCACAGTAATTATTGATAGACTGTATTTATTACCATTTTATTTCTTGTCTTATGGTTGTTTCTGGAGATTTTCTCTGATCTTTTCTTGTCTTTTCCTCTTTCATGGTTGGCTGATTTTCTTTATTGGTATATCTGGATTTCTTTCTCTTTATTCTTTGCACATTTATTAGTGGTTTTGATATATGGATATATGATATAAAATCTGCATATAACAGTCTATTTTTTTTTATTTTTTAATGTTTATTATTTTTGAGAAAGAGATAGAGTACGAGCAGGGGAGGGGCAGAGAGGGAGACAGAGAATTTGAAGCAGGCTCCAGGCTCTGAGCTGTCAGCACAGAGCCTGATGCAGGGCTCGAACTCACAAACTGTGAGATCATGACTTGAGCTGAAGCCAGACACTTAACCAACTGAGCCACCTAGGCACCCCTATAGCATTCTATATTAAATTGATGGTCATTTAGATTTGAATCCATTCTTCTCTCCTTCCTGTTTTAGATAGCTGTTAATATATTTTACATCCTTTTTTGAGTTCCTTCACTGATTTCTTTTACAGAAATACTCATTTTTACTGCTTCGTTTTCTGCCTTTATTGTCACTTTCCGTGTCTCCTTTCCACTCAAATAGTCCTCTTTAATACTTCTTGCGGGGCTGGTTAATGGTCACAAACTCCTTTGGTTTTTGTTTGTCTGGGAAACTCTTTATATACCTATTCTGAATGATAGCCTTGCTGGAGACAGTATTTTGGGCTGCAGGTTTTTTCCATTCAGCACTTTGATTATATCATGCCACCCCCTTCTGACTTTCCGAGGTTCTGTTGAAAAATCTCCAGCTACCTTTATGGGTTTTCCTTTGTAAGTTAATGACTTCTTTTGTCTTGCTGCTTTTAGGATTTTTTCTATCACCACATTTTACAAATTTAATTACAAAATATCTTGGTGTGGGCCTGCTTTTGTTGATTTTTATGGGAGTTCTCTGTGCCTCTGGATCTGGATACCAGTTTCCCTCCCCAGATTAGGGAAGTTTTCGGCTATTTTTTATTCAAATAAATTTTCTGCCCCCTTTCTCTCTCTTCTTCTTATGGGACTCCTGTAATATGAATGTTACTATGTTTGATGGAGTCACTGAATTTCCTAAGTCTATTCTCATTCTCCATAGTTTCCCTCTCTTTTGTTCAGCTTCATTGATTTCCACTACTTTGTCTTGTAGGTCATTAATTTGTTCCTCTCCTTCTTCCTGCCTGCTGCTGTTCATTGCATCATGTGTGTTTCTTATCTTTTTTTTTTTTTTTTTTTATTGATTTCCACTACTTTGTCTTGTAGGTCATTAATTTGTTCCTCTCCTTCTTCCTGCCTGCTGCTGTTCATTGCATCATGTGTGTTTCTTATCTTTTTTTTTTTTTTTTTGCACTCTTCATCTCTGATTCTTTTTTAACTCTTTAATCTCTGTGGTAAGTGTCTCACTGATGTCCTCCATTCTTTTCTCAAGCCCACTGAGTATCCTTATGATTGGTGCTTTAAATTCTCCATCAGGCACATTACATATATCTGTTCACTTAGATCTCTGGCTGTGGCCTTATGTTCTCTCAGGAATAAATTCCTGCCTTTATATTTTGCCTAAGTCTCTACCTTCTTCTGTGTTAGAAAAGCCAATTATGTCTCCTGCTTGTGAAAGTAATGGTCTTATGAAGAAGAGGTCATGTTGTACTCAGAGCCTGGCACTTTAGTGTGTGCTACGTGTGCTCTGCTGTTGTGTCTGGCTGCTCTATCCTTCAGATCAGTCACTGCAGAGGCTCTCCTTGCCTGCTGTGGGCAGTGTTTGGTCCCTGGCTTGAATGTGACAAGTTTTAACTAGGAGTGCTCTGGTCTGCTTGTGAAGTGAGATGTGTTACCATCTCCACTGGAAGTACTCCACTGGAACAACCTGCAAAACTCTGGTTGGGAGACATGGTATGGGCACAGGTTTGTGTTGGTCTTTTGAGGGAGGGGCCTGCCACAGTGAGACTGAAACATTCAGGACGGAGAAAGGCAGTTCCACTGGAGCAGGGAGGGTAGGGCTTAGTGTAAACAAATTACGCAGTCACTATGTTGCACTGCTTCCCATTGGTGGCTCTGTTTATGCTGAGGGGGAGGGAAATGACATCAGCTAGCTCCTTTATTCCTGGAGAGGTGTCTCTGTGAACACTGCCTCTTCAGAGAAGTGCTCTAAGAAAAGCAAATACTCTCCCCACTGTAGACCCTAGGCACTCTTCAGATCACTGTTTCCATGCTGTATGCCCCTGGACTGTTTGCCTGCCTTCCCTCCAGGAGCAATACAGTGTCTTCCAAGCTCTATCCCAGCCAAGCTCACTGACCTTTAAAACTCCAGGCTTTAAGCCACACTGGTTATAAGCACTCATGAAATTCAGCCTCTCTCATCTTCCAAGCCAATGACCTTGGGGGAATATTCCCCTCATGCATTCCCCTGCGTGTTCCTCTCTCTCACCCTTCTCTGCGGCCATAATTCCCTCCCTTCTGTGGCAGCCATGATCCATTTCTCCCCTAAACCATGCCTCTGCACTTTCTACCTTCTTCAATGTGTCTTCTTCTCTACCTTTACTTGTAGATTTTGTTTTGTCAGTCTTCAGGTCAGTTTCTGGGGTATTTAGGATGATTTGACAGTTATCTAATTGTGTTCGTGGGACAAGGTGAGCCTAGGGTCCTCCCAATCTGTCACCATCTCCTGTTGCCCTTAAAATGCAAATATTTTTAAAATATTAGACTTCTGAAAAAAATATATGTATTAGACTTTTGTTCTGTAACTTAGAAATTCAAAAGGAACACACATATTGAAAGAAGACATTATGTAATCTTTTACTTACTTATTTACTTATAGGGAGCACATCAGTGGGAAAGGGACAGAGAAGAGGGAGAGAGAGAATCCCACGCAGGCTCCATGCCCAGTGCTGGATCCCATGACCCTAACATTATGACTTGAGTTGATACCAAGAGTCGGATGTTCAAGTGACTGAGCCACCCAGGCATCCCAACATTATGTAATCTTTCAAGCTTTAAATTTCTTAACACCCATTATTAAGATTTTTCAGTTTTATAGTTTTTATTTTATTTTATCTGAAGGATTTTTCAATTTTAAAAGACAAGGTTCTTATAATAAACTAAAACAATAAAAACATCTAATTCTTGATGGGGACAGATAGGGACAGATTTTACACCAGCTTGAGCAGTGGGGAACAATAAAAGATTGTTCTCTGCAAATGGTGTGATTTCATCGAAGAACATGACAGATCCTTTATCTTAGTATAAATTAGTCAACCTATTCTGTGATGGCCATTACAGCAGCCTCCACACAAGTAAGTAAAAAACAGTGGACAAATTCAGGTTTTCTCCTTTGTCAGCCTCCCAACCTACCTGTTGCATCTTGTTTCTCAGCTCACTCTGTGGAGATGCTGGCATCTGACCCTAGTCAGAGCCCAGGCGACACCTCTGTTCTCACACTGCACATAATCTCTAGGCTTCCCTTACATCACGGTGCTCTGTGCCTGGCAACACAGGGGATGAAGGAGAAGCATCATACAAAACAGTGTTTTCAAAATGTTTTGACCACAACTCTCAGTTAGAAATGAAGTTATGCTGTGCATATATACTCATAAACAAGTTACACAGAATGATATTCACCCTATGTATGGTACATGCTCATCATTTCTCTTCTACTCTATTTCATTTTTTTAAATAGTTTATTGTCAAGTTGGTTTCCATATAACACCCAGTGCTATTTCACTTTTTTTTTTAAATGTTAGTTTTTATCTACTAAACAAACCGATTTCACAATCCATTACTAGGTCATGAACTATAGTTTAAAACAGTGGTGTATGACATGTTTTGAGACATGTAGTTATATTTCTTAAGTTAACCAATTTGGAATAGCAAAAATCTTTTTAAAAAATGTTTGTTTATTTTGGGGGGGTGCGGAGGAGAGAAAAGGAGAAAGAATCCTAGGCAGGCTCTGAGCTTTCAACACAGAGCCTGACATAGGACTCAATCTCATGAACCATGAGATCATGACCTGAGCTGAAATGAAATCAAGAGTTGGAAACTTAACTGACTGAGCCACCCAGGCACCCCTGGAATTATAAAATTCTAAGAAACAAATAACGTATTTCAGTAGTATGAAAAAAAAAATTCCCTGGCCCATATGTGAAGAGTGTAAAAATCACTGAAGGATAAAATAGGCGGACATGCAGTCACAGTCACTTGGAATGCAGATAAACACAGGGCAAAGTCTGTGAGGGAGCTCAAACAAAGAATGGAAGGAACTTACCGGAACTCAGCCAACCTACTCTGTGGCAATGGGAGACTCGACTATCAGGGCTATGAAACCATCACATTTTCCTTCTGCTAAATAAAATGATTAAAAGGGTTGGAAAGAGATTTCAATGTCAAATTTTATTTTCTATTAGAAGACAAGAGTAAATCAGCATTTCCTTTGAAAATCTGAGCACTGACTTTGGTCCTATCCAAAAGAGTTGACTTAGAATTAGAAGCAGGGTAGAAACAATTTCACTAAAACATTGTTCAATCTTCTTTGTTTTTCCCCCAAACAATAACCTGAATTTTATTAGCCAAGGAAGAGCAGCTTAAAGAGAAATAACAAACAAAAGAGACATCTTTAGACTCCTTAGGTACATCATAAATTTATAATTTAAGTATCATTTTTAAAAGGCCACTATCCATCAGTCCATTAAATGTACCAGTTTATATCACAGGCCCACTGTCAACTAAGTTAATGTCCATCGTCCTTTGGCTCAGGAGACCGTCCTCTGCATCCCATCTTGGTCTGAAATGGCATCAGAAAGGATGCTGTTCAGTGCTTTAAGGTTAACACCTTAAAGGTAAACATGGCTCTGGAGCCAGGTGCTTTCCTTCAAGAAAATTTCCCACCCGGCTATGAGGCTCTGCACATCTGCTCTGCTGCCCAGTGACATCCCTGCCATCAACAGCCACATGGAAGGAAGCAAAAGCCCGTGAACAGCTGATGTGCGGCAGTCTCTGAGGGGAACACATCCCAGTATAGTTGGGAATGGGCTCGGGAGCCTCTCTCCTGGTAGAGAACTTGTCGTCCGGCATTTAGGGGGTCCTCTGGGATTTGTGACAACTCCCAAGGTCTGTAGTTCAGAATGTGCTTTCAAGCAGACAGTGGCATCCACACCCGGTGGGACACACCTCCTGGGTCCGAAACCACTCCATCATGTGGCTGGTGTGGCCCCCATGACCGCAGGTCAGGCAGAAATTGGACGACCCACGCACGGCCACGTGGCAGATGGCACACTGGAATGTGAAGCCTTTGCAGATGGCACACTGCGTGCCACGGACCTCACTCCGACAGTGGCTGCAGTACACGCCAAACTCTGCGAATGGGTGGGGATGGCCAAAACAAGACACATAATAAGTTAGTTCTGCAGAAGGACAGGTAAGAACAATGTATTCGTCGGGGGAGTCTATGCGGATTCTATTACACCCGTGATGCTCCCTTTGCTTAAATAGCAGCTCTTCCACAATCTCACGAAGTCTGACAAAGAGAAGCTGCTGTCCCTGCAGGCTGGGTGCAGGTGGGCAGTGTGGCAGACGCCCGGCCGTCGGGGGCCTGGGGTGAAAAGCTACGCCTCAACCTCTCCTATGCCAATGGCTGCAGGGGCCTGGCTCATGGAGGTGGCCACTGATCATTTGTTGACAGAACTGAAAGATTTGGTGCCACCCAGCAACAGCTGATCAGTCTCAGTGTCTTCCCTACCTGCCCGCCAATGACCAAGTGGCACAAGAGGAGCTCAATCAGGGCACTGTGGTCAGGACCACCTGGCAGCCGGTGCCTGGCTTCCTGGAGGAGACTAATCCCATCACCGCACAGCCTTGTCTACCTCAGGCAGGACCCCGAGTGTGGGCGGCCGGTACAGAGGCCCGTACAGACCTCCCGTCTCCCAGGCCCGGCTGCCAGCGGCCGGCTTGGGAGCAAATCTTCCCACCGGCCGCACTCTCTGCCGGGACGATGCCCCCGGCGCCCGGCCCTGCCTGGAGCCTGCCACCCCTGCCAGCCTCTGGAGAAAAGGCCGCTTTGGTCGCGAGTCCTGAAGAGCAGTGGGGTGGAAGCGCAGGCCCGCACCCCATTACTGCCTCCAGACTGTCACCTTTCCCCTTGAGGAGATGCCGCCTGGCTTTTCCATCCTTGTTTCCTCTTCTCTGCTCTCACCTGCGGCATCCTGGACACACACGCTCCCCTCCCTGTTCCCTCAGGACTTCTGGTTCTCACTCTTCTTTCCACCCCAGTTCTTGGCACCATCCCTGATGCCTTCCAACCCCGCCCCCCCACCCCTCCCGACACCCCGCCCGCTGGCCAGTCATGTACAGCCTTCACCCTTGCTGGCGTCACCTTCCCCTGGGGCCAGCCTGAGTGACACGAACCAACTTCCTAACCACTTGTTCTCAAGTATCCCCAACTCTCCGTCCGGAACCGCCTGGCAGAACCTGCAGCCCGGGCGAGCCCCATCAGCGGCCGGCTCCACGCTGCCCGGAGCACTTGTGAGGGAAGGCCCGCCGTCAAGATGCCTTCCCACTAAATCGACAACAGACTCCCAGTGCGAGCTTCTCTGTCATTCCCCGCATGGCACTCCCTGCAGGCGCCCTGCTGCCCTCTCACCAACTGGCCTCCCCTCTGCCCTGAGAAGAGAGATGCCTTCATCTCCAGCCACCAAACCTCAAATCTCCCTACTTGTTCCTCTACTCCTTCCACTTCCTACAACAGAGGAAGGAGCCTTCCTTGCACTAGAGCCGGTCTGCCGCTTCGGATCGGCAGGTAGTCACAAAAATGTACCAATAAAGACACTGAGAATACATGGTAACTAAGGAAATATTTTATGACAGTCCTAGTGCAGGTCAATCCTTAAACACATGAGACTGGTTTGGTGATGGTGGTTAAAAACAGCCATGTCTTGTCCCGCAAAGTGTAACTTTTTATGTCAGGTAAGACTTGGGTTTATGTTCTGGTGAAAAGCCTAGTTAAGCTTAAATTTCTTAAATGTCCTTTAGTAGTTTTATTGGTTTGGTAAGATTCAACCTTTAAAAATTATGAGAATGTAAAAACTGCATGTTCAATATACTGAATTATTATATGTCTTTTTAAAAAGTTGTTTATGGGGTACCTGGGTGACTTAGTTGGTTAAGCGTCCAACTCTTGATTTTGGCTCAGGTCATGATCTCAATGTTTTGGGAATTTGAGCCCCACGTCAGGATCTGTGCTGACCCTGCAGAGCCTGCTTAGGATTTTCTCTCTCTCTCTCTCTCTCTCTCTGTCCCTCCCCTGCTTGCATGCTCTGTCTCTGTCAAAATAAATAAACTTAAAAAAATTATTAAAAAATTAAAAAGGGTTGTTCTTTGGCATTTGAGATAAGTGCATATGTAAACTTAATTATTCTCCATATCTATCTGGGTAAAATTATTAAAATGTCATCTCCCTGAAAAACTCAGTATGTCATTACCAACTGTGTTTCTCCATAGTGAGTCAGCTTAAGTGTAATTTCTAAAAATCCTTATTAGCTTTAAGACTTTGAACTAACGTTTCATTTAGTTAATTAATGAACCATTTGGGGGAGGGTGGATGTGAACAATTTCTAAGTGGATATAAATCCACAAAGACAGAAAATACAGAAGCACTAAGTCACTAAGTGTAATGTTAGTATTTCTCTCTTGCCTCTTAATTGTTATACATGATGGAATGACCATTAGCTGAGAAGGGCGTGCACACGCTGGGGCCATGCTGGTGCTTGTGCTGTCGCCACACTCAGAGATGCAAAGGGCTACCGCGTTTGTTTGAGATCACAAGGCTGTCGGGGTGTCTTACAGGAATACTGACAAACCCAGGGGTCTCCGGGAAGGAAGCGTACAGCCATAGGCACAGGCTCTGCAGGGAAAACTTGGCAAAGGTGAACGGGGCCATTCTTGGTTCTTAAGAGACAAACTAATAAGGACAATAAAAATACGCCTGGCACATAAATGATCGAATCACACATTACGATCAAATTCCAAGGCTTTACGGAACCTTCAGGCAGAAGCCAGCTCCGGAGGCTTAGTGTCCTATGGCCCTGCGTACAGAAGAGTTATGTGATTAACATCAATTACACAAGTGTAAATAAAACCAGCCAAATAAATAAGACATTAAATTAATAAACTGAAGCAGAATATCGCTGAACAAAATTGAGGTGAGCAGATTCACGCCTCTGGGGCAGGATTTGGGAGGCGGGGCTGAGAAAGCAAACACCTCGTTCTACCACCACTGTGACCAAGCTCCACACGCCACAGTGGAAAACAAAATAAAAAACCATCCTGTGAGGGCGATGGCTTTTACAAGAATACTCTGTCTAGCAGTATTCCTTCAAAATAAATGAAGCCTTGACCCCTTTCTATAAATCTAACCCTCGAAATGAAAACTATTCCTAAAATTTGCTGCTGATATGGGATGACCCTTACGGATGTGATAAGCCCAAGAGAAAACGACTAGTTTTCCAGCAATTAGGAGACCAACTATATGTAGCCCTGGTGACCTTGTAGTATTTTTCTCTCAATATCTGCTGTTGCTACATCTGAACAGTCTGATTCTTCCAAATAATAAAGATGAAAATATTTCATGCTTTTGTCTGTGAGTCTGCTTTCATAATTCCTCCCCTTCGAAATCTTGCAGTGCTCTTTGTAAAAGTATTAGGACGTATTATTCATTCTTTAAGATCACTGAAGTCTTCATGAGTTCCTGTTTAACTTCTCCAATTGGATTACAGGTTTCTTGATGCCCCCCGCCCCCCGCCCCAATCACCCCCTGAACTTCCTGGTATGGCCAAAAGAACCTGGCAGGATGCTTCCCACTGAGGGCGTCAGTAAGAGTGCAATATACCAGTTACCTGTCTCTGTGATTCACACAGATTTTCCTGAAAACTAATTCTAAAAGACAAATTGCTCTAGGCCTGCAATTACTCTCTCTGATATACTCTCATGCATTTAGATGCTCTGAAAAACGTATTACCCAAATAGCATTTTGCATCTTTGCCATTTCTTCAAGGACATACATCAAAATAATCCATATTAAAATAATCCTTGTTATTCAATATGCAGATCTAGGTATTACTCTGGTTTGTTTTTTAAGGTTTTAAGTAATTTTGACACCCAACATGGGGCTCGAACTCACAACCCTGAGATCAAGATTCATATGCTACACTGACTGAGCCAGCCAGGTGCACCCTGCTTTTTTTTTTTCTTTCTTTTTAAATATTTATTTATTCTTGAGAGAGAGCGAGAGCGAGCAGTGGAGAGGCAGAGAGAGGGAGATGCAGAATTGGAAGCAGACTCCAGGCTCTGAGCTGTCAGCACAGAGCCCGACGCAGGGCTCGAACCCACCAACCATGAGTTTATGACCTGAGCTGAAGTCGGACACTTAACCGACTGAGCCACCCAGGTGTCCCCGTTTGGGTTTTATAGTTAAAACTATATACACACAACTTAAAGAGACAAATAATGCTACACGTCTTATTAACAAAACCAGCATTCCTTTCCACCTCCCTTGCCCCTTACTCTCTGGAGAAAATCCTTCCAACTCACTTAACTTTGTCTTTTGTTTCTACCTTCCTATCCTCAAATACCACATTTATGAAGCTAATTCTTAATTTCCACACTGAAACATTATCTCAACTTTTACATGGAAGCTTCCCCCACTCCCCAGTACCCCCAACCACCCATATACCCCATCTCACCATGTCCCCCAATCCTCCATATACCCCGTCCCATCATGTCCCCCAATCATCCACATACTCTGTCCCACCATATCCCCCAATCACCCACACACCCCGTCCCACCATGTCCCCCCAACCACCCACACTACCCTGTCCCACCATCTGCCTAGGTGAACAGGAATCAAGCCGAGCCACAGACCATGGTGACGTTTCCTTCCTCGCACATGTGTTTTTTCTTAGAGTTAGTAACCATCTTGTTGTTTTCCTTTGCTTAGTTTGCTTAGTATAATTCACCTGTGAACCCTCTCAAATACCTGAATCTCTATAAATACACTGGGCACTGAAATGCACGAGATATTTGTCTAACCTTCTCTTCTTGGAGACAACGCTCCAGAAGCTCCAAACTAGATGGCTCTATCTCTGGGTTGGCCGGACATATGGATCTCCCTTTACCATCATCCAACTCCCTGCTTTCCTGGACTGAACCCCCTTCTGGGAGAGGCTGAAGGTTTACTTTCACACGTGACTGATTATTTGGGTGTAGAATTCCAGGTCAGAAACCATTTTCTGGAGCATTCTGAAGGCACCAAAGCACTGTCCTCTCCTTTCCAGTATCTAGTTCACTGCTCCTGAGAAGTGGGGTGCCACCCATTTTCCTTAACCCCCTGGATGTGGCCAGCTTTCTCTCTCTGGAAGCTCCCAGGGTATTCTCTTTATCCGGGTCTTTCTTCATTCACTACACTAGGTGTTTGGTGGGCCCCTTCAATCTGGAAGGGTGTCTGCCTTCTCTGGAGAACAAAAATTTCTGATTTTCTGTTGTGCTAGAGGAAGGGTGCTAACCCGCTCGGCAAACTAGGAGCAGGGGTCTGGAGACCCTAAAAAAGCCATTAAACAATATTGTGCTTAGTCTCACCTTCATGCCACTTCCAGAGGTACTGGGTGTAACCAAATCCTGAGCCATCAGTAGGGCGGGGGTTTCTGTCACATGTGTTACTGTTTTTCCACCTGTCAGTTCAGGCTCTGTTAAATCTGTTACCACTAACCTATCTGCCTCCCTGGCCCCAAATGCTATTGCCAACACTGTTCTCCTTGCATGGTTTATGCCTTTTCAGGAAAGCTCTGGATAGATGCTTTGGGGTGTCTGGGGGAAAGAGAAAATCAATGCATGTTCAGATACCCTCTCTGGCGGTCTTCCACGTCACCCTTTAAAACCTTTCCCTTAGCTCCTTTCAGATCACAATCTTGCTTTTCCTCAAAATTCACTAATGTCTCATGCTAAGTGTGTTTCTGGTTCTTCCTCTAGACCCCAGTGCAAGCACTGGTTTCTCTCATGGCACTAAGTGGGTGGGCACTTGATCTCCCTGTATACTTCCTCCCCACTACCAGGCCTCCCCACTCCCCATCCCCAAGCCCAGGGCAATGTACCCATATCACAGCTTCAGTACAGCCTACGTGATGGAGGTTCCCAAACTCCTAGTTCTAGCTCCAGGCTCCTCTTTGAGTTCCAGACTCACACCTGGCCCTCTATGGGACCATACAGTCTGGCATCTCATACACATCTCCACCTGTCCCAAACAGGGCTCGTAATTTTTTTCCCAGTCTCTTAGATCTTAGAATTTGGCACCACCACCTACCCAGTTGTTCGAGCTGAGAACCCAGGAATTATCTAATAAGCTCTGTCTCTTCCTACAATCCCATATCCAACGTGTTAACATATTATGTTAAGTCTACCTCTAAAATGTACTTTTAATCCACACCCCCCCCCACCTCCACTGATACCACTGGAGACTAGGCTGTAGATCTCCCTTTGACTATCCTATCAGTCTTCAAACTTTTACCCCCACCCTCTTCCAATCCTTTCTTTTTTTTAAAATTTTTTTAAACGTTTATTTATTTTTGAAGGAAAGAGAGAGAAACAGAGCATGAGCTGGGGAGGGGCAGAGAGAGGGAGACACAGAATCCAAAGCAAGCTCCAGCCTCTGAGCTTCAGCACAGAGCCCAACATGGGGCTCGAACTCATGAGCTGTGAGAGCATGACCTGAGACGAAGTCAGACACCCGACCAACTGAGCCACCCAGGCGCCCCTCCAATCCTTTCTTCAAATTAATATCCAGTGATTCTTCTAAAATAGAAACCAGAGCATGTCACTTACCTCTTACTACACTGGAAGCTTACCACTGGACTCAGAGGACAAGCCCAATGCTGTACTGTGACTTAAAGTCCCTAACTGTCCTACGATCTGATCTGGTAGCCCTCTTCTTGATCACTATGTTCCAGCCCGTCTTCCTTCACTTATTTAATGTCTGCTGCTCTCTGCACGGATGGCCTCTTCTCGCCCCTCAGACCTCAGCCCCGTAGAAAGGCCTTCCCAGTTCACCGCAGCACATCCCCTAAAATTCTCCCTCCCTGCAGCAACATCCTTTTGTCTGCTCATAAACACTGATCACCACTTATAACTTTAATTTTTCTCCCCGCTAGTCTGTGAAGTCCATGAGGGAAGGAATGTGCTAGCGGTGTGCCTAACAGATGCTCAATACGTAACAGGGGATATATGAATAAGTTCCTCTCCTTCAATCAGTATGTGAGTCCTGCCTACAGAACTACTTCTATTTAGAATAGAAATTTACTCTTTTCATCAAAGGCAAGGGTTTTCAGAAGGTTAAAATAGACTCAGAATGCTTCAGAAATGTCTGCTCGTGAGAAGCTAAAACACTTCATCCCAAGTCTTACTTTATAGACAAACTAAAGTATGGGACCTTTCAAATAGGAAAAGAAAGAAATTCATATTCACCGATCCCTTTGTGAGGATCAGGAGGACAGGAGACAAACTTCAGCACCTCAGCTCGTTTCTCTCTCAGCCCCCAGCGATAGAGGATTTCTCCATAGCATTTCTTAAAGTCATCAAATTGCTGCGTATTGGCAGGGTCCAGAAGCCTGGGAAAAACTCAAAAGATTTCCTGTCAGTTCCTTTAAGAAAAAACAAGCTCGATACCAAATGAACTCAATATGCCTTCCTTAAACCAAGAGTCCTAATTTTGGAGAATCTAAGCGTTATGAAATTGCAGCTCTCGCCCAGGAAGGTCGTTACCTTTTATTTTTATCATGCTGGTCACGTTCTCGCTCACGAGGATCACTGTAGGTAAGACTCCCAAAGCGGATTTCTTCTGGAGAAGACTCTCCCCAAGGTGAAGACACATGTTCTACCTCCCTTCCCGCTGAAGAAAATCAAATGGGAGGGAAAAAGGGAAATCAGAGAAGGCACAGAAAGTACCTGAAAACCCTCATAATGCAGAGTGCATCCAATTTAGTCCCTGGAAGATGCTGAGAAATATAACTGTTCAGAACTCCTGAGCCTTCCCTTTTGTCTGGGTATTTACTGTTCAGGTAACCGGATAATTGAGTTCACACAGAATGTTCAAGTAACAAATGATGGTACAGTAATAGGGAACACTGGATAAAGCTGTCATCATTCATAAAGACTTTGTAAACAACATGAGAAGATGCTCATAATCCAATTAAAAATGACACACACAGACATAGACTGGGAAAAAATGTTCTGGAATGTGAACAGACACTGCTCCCAGGTGGAGGTTCAGTGATGAGGATTTTCTTCTCTAATACTTTTTGTTTTTCTTCACTAGGCATGTATTACTTTTATAATCCAGAAAATTAAGATAATTTTTATTTATTTATTTAAATAGGCTTCATGCCCAGCATGGAGCACAATGCAGGGCTGGAACTCACAACCCTGAAATCAAGACCTGAACTGAGATGAAGCCCTGAACTGAGATCAAGAGTCGGGCGCTTAATCGACCGAGCCACCCAGGTGCCCTCAAGAAAATTAAGATGATTTTTAAAAAGAAATTTCAAATATCTGGAAATCACAAATACACTTATTCATTAAATAGACCTTTATGGGCAGCCAGAATCAGGCTCATCTTTATTTCTCCACATTGAAAGTGGTGCGTGGGAAGACGCGGGTAACAGGAAGCGGCAGATGACTGGGGCAGGCCACAGGGGTGGGGAGGGCATGAAGGAGAGAGGATGAGGGTTGAGTTTATGGGGTGAACGCAAAGAAGTCCCACTGTCAGTTTGTCAAAGTTGTAAGTTGAAAAGCAACACAGCCATACCAGAAACTGGCCTGTTCAAACATGAAAGCCCAGGCCTTGCTGACTACAGCATCCCCATCATAGGAAATGTGAAGAGAAATGAGGAGCAAGGAAAATGTGGAGCATATCCATCAACTGACGTTTATACACTAAAGACTCACACACGGCTTTCAGAGCGCTAGAAATCCAGCATGGCCAAGTCGACGCCATACCAACCTATGTTCCAGCCACCAGTGTTGAGCCCTGGGTCTGACATGCTTGAGCAGGAGCCCGAGGAAGTAAAGCTAGGCTGAAGGACAGAGAAGAGAGGCATCAGAACCTGCTGCCCTGTGAATGCCTCCCTCTTGGAGAGGTCACACATAGAGCTGCATGCTTACATATCGGCTGTGGGACACCACGAGGTTAGAGGGCCGGGTGGGAAAGGGTCCGAAGGGGTTTGGTATTCCCTGGGGCCGAGACTGGGCTTCAAACACGCTGCACAGCATGGCCAGTGTCTGGACGTCCCGGAGTCGGCAGTAATGAGCCAACCTGGAGGAAGATGACAGAAAAAAAGTCAAGAGAGGAGATGGAGGAAGGGTGACTGTCACAGTTTGTGGCAGGTTGTTGCACTGGGGTGGAAGGGAGGACTCTTAATTGTGCCTCATAAGCCCCTGTCAGGAACCAGGCTTTTCTACAGACCCAGCTGGTTGATTAGTCTGGCTAAATTTATTTTGGAATAGAATGTATCCGAGTATTACAAATGACCCAGGTAACTCATATGAAAGCTTCTGGTTGGCATCCAGGCATGGCTCAGACTTGAATGTAGCTTCTCCAAAGACTAAGTGGATTAAACTAACATCTGAATGGGGCCATGCATGTGCTCTTCCCCAACTCCAAGAAGACTCCCACTGCTTTCTGGAGGTCTTCTACACCCTTCACTCACGGAACCTAAAGCTGCATGAGGGTGCTCAGAACACCATACCACCACTACTGCGTGGCGAGCTGGCAAATGACTCGAAGGTGGAATTATGAACACGAGCTATTAAATAAGAACAACACGGAATATTTTTACCTTTTAGGTACTCACATCCTCTCTGCTCCTCTGAGGACCACTATGTTAGGATGTGAGGTAGGGATCGGAGCGTCTTGGCCTTTGTGATGGAATGACATTGATACTTTCCTACCAAGTAATGTCTAACATTTCTTCAGGTGTTTTAACTCTATCTTATTTGAGCCTTATGCGACGTGGACAGAACAACTGTCATCATCCCTGCATGACCATGAGCCAACTGAAACTTGAGCACAGGTCTCAGGTCTGGCCTCAACAGTAAGTACAGAAATCCTCTGCCTGGAATTAGAGCTTCTCTGTCTTTCTATCCAGACCCTGGACTCACTGTAATGAAGGTTCAAGTGGTTTTATCTGGTAAATCACTTTGCACATTGTACTTCCAGCTTGCCACATCCCGGTGCCACAAACCAAATGCAGATTCAGTGTTTCCATAAATTTCCTTATAAGGGTGAAAACGTTGTTGCCCTTGGAAAATGGGATTTTGGAAAATGCCAATGTGGAATTTGAGGATCTGCTCTTGGGGGCAAAACTCTACAGCACCCAAGATATTTACCATCTCAAGAGTTCAAATTCCTGTGTTCAGACTGATGTTACCTATACGCTAAAGCATAAATCTCTAAAGGACACAAGAGTCTCAAATCTTTGTTGTAAATGACAAAAACTGTATAGTTCCTTCTGTTGTAGGAAGTTAGTTCTGCACAGAAATTATTACAGCAGTAACGGGAAAGATCACACTTCTTCCCCCTGTTCCTCTGACCTCTTCGATGGTAACACTGAAGGTGTTTATAGACCTAAAATTTACATCACTCGTTTTCCTCCCTTTTAGCTCTCTGAACCTACAAGGACTCCAGCAGCTGTCGCCCGAATGGATGTCGAGCCCAGGGCGTTTCCAAATCTGGGTCAGACTTTGGTCCAAGGCAAAGATCTGTAGCAACTGTAGCCAGCGACCAAACCTGGACAGATCAAAGAGAAGCATTCACAGTCAGACTGGGGAACAGGACCAGGAAGCATGAAAGAACCCCACCTCTCCTAAAGCCTGGCTGCTCTGAGGGCAAAAAAAACTGGAAATATCAGGCCCCATTCCAGACATAGTGACTCAAAATTTGCATTTTAACAAGATGCTCAGGTGACTATAATGCTCAGAAACACTAGTCTTAAAAACTTCTATTAAGCAGGAGCACCTGGGTGGCCCAGTCGGTTAAGTGTCAGACACTTGATTTCGGCTCAGGTTGTGATCTCACGGTTTGTGAGTATTCCTGAGTGTTTGTGAGTTTGAGCCCTTCATTGGGCTCAGTGCTGCCAGCTTGGAGCCTGCTTGGGATTCTGTCTCCCTCTCTCTCTGCCCCTCCCCCACTCATACACCAGCATGTGCACACGTGTGCACTCTCTCTCAAAAATAAACAAATAAATATAAAAAAACACTTTCATTAAGCAAACTTCAGAGGAATGACACCGTGTATTAACTTCAATGGGCTGTCTATTTAACCACTAACTCATGTGACTTCTGCTGCTGTTTAATCAGTGGGGAGGCAGACAGGGGGAAGAAAAGAATTCTGTATCACACTGCAGGTCTGTCCTTTGCCCGAAAAGCAGGAAGCTGTGTTGCTTTCATTACAAAAGTTTCAGCGTACTCACAAAGCTAAAGGAAAATAGGCCAGGACAAAATAGACTTGGTTTTCTTTTTGTTGACATCAAATCTGAGGAACATCTCCAAACCTGAAATCTCATAGGGCTTGGGGTCATCAAGCCGAAACGAATGTCCACTGAAGTGCCTATCAAATCCAAGATTTAGCACACTCTTAATATTAAGAGCCTCCTTCCCTCCATACCTTCAAAAAAGGAATACTACTTTTGGGAAATCTTTTATAGTAGCAATACATCACTGCACGACCACTAACTGGAAAACACTGTACTAGACTCTGTGAGAAACCCGAAAAGAAGGAAATTTAGACTTTCATCAAAGAATCTATAAGAGGAAAGAATAAACCAATAAAAATACTGAAAAACAGGTAGAAAAATACATTAGATATGTAATAAGGCAATTAAATGACCCCTTTCACGAAGAGGGTGCTGGAGGTGAAGAAAGAAGGCCTTACCCCCTCAAGCCGAAGCCAAAGCAAAGGCTTTGAAGGCCAAGAAAGCAGTGCTAAAAGGTGTCTATGGTCATAAAAAAAAAAAAAAAAAAAGATCCACACATCACCTACATTCGGACGGCCCAAGACACTGTCTCCAAAGGCAGCCCAAATATCCTCGAAAGAGCACCCCCAGGAGAAACCGGCTTGAGCTCTACGGCATCATAAAGTCCCCTGACTGCTGAGCCAGCCAGGAAGAAAACTGAAGACAACACCACACTGGTGTTCATTGTGGATGTCAAGGCCAACAGGTACCAGATCAAACAGGCTGTGAAGAAGCTCTACAACACTGACGTGGCCAAGGTCAATACTCTGATCAGGCCCAATGGATAGAAAAAGGCATATGTTTAGCTGGCTCCTGACTTTGATGCTTTGGATGCTGCCAACAAAACTGGGATCATCTAAACTCAGTCCAGCTGGTAAATCTCAATCTAAATGTTTTCACCAAAATAAACAAACAAACAAATAATAAATTAAATGGCACCAGTGTACTTAATACACACAAGTACTGATTCAGACAAGAAACTTGAGGGGCAACTGGGTGGCTCAGTTGGTTGAGCATCCGACTTGGCTCACGTCATGATCTCAGAGTTCGTGAGTTCGAGCCCCACAGCAGGCTCGCTACTGTCAGCACATGCTCTCTCTCTCAAAAATAAACATTAAAAAAAAAAGACAAGAAACTTGAGGTTCGCTTTCATCTCTGTAACCAAGGACCCACCTGAACCGTTGCTGGGAGAAGTTAATGTCTTTGTGGGATTGGATGGAATGTTTACTACTCTGGCTGACAATTTAGGCATGTTACTGCCTCACTTTTAATATATATTTTCTACACAGCTTCAACAGGAATAGGTGACACTTGGGTTTATTTCTGCAACTCTTTGCACAATAGTAGACACATCATCGTGTGCATAAAAAAGAACAAAAACCATCCTTCAAGCATCTGCACCGATGCCACTTCCATCCCATTACAAGAACTGTGCCATCAATGGAGATGATAACTGTGGGACAGAGTAGTGACCGTCCCATATATTGGATATTTGTCATCTAGCTTATATAGGTACGGGAGTTTTAGGTACATGACCTTACTCCCTTCTCGCTGCGACTAGACTCAGGACTACTTCAGAGTCGAGGAAAGTGAGGCTCAGAAAGATTAGGTATCTGGGCCAGATCGCACAACAAAATAGTGAGAGCCTAGGTTTAAACTTGGGTCTGTCTGAACCCAAGGTCAGAAGAGCCTGACCTTCCAAATCAACTCACACAGAAAAATACTGAAAACTTCAACAAAATAAAACAAAACAAAAACACCTTAGGAAGTAACTTGTCCACAGAGAATGATCTTGCAGGACACAAACCGTGGGCCTACCTCAGGGTTGGCAATTGCCAACCTCACCAACCCTAGGCGGTCATTCACCTTCTGGTTTTCACCATACAAAGACACACAGAGGCTGAGCCAGTCTGAAATACTTTGCTCAGGGCTATACCACTAGGGAGTGGAGTTGGACCTTCACCTCCCGGGATAAATTCCCCACCGTTTCTACTACTTTGTTTTCCTTTCCTCGTGTGCACAGACCCTGAGGTGGCTGAGTCCTTAGAGAAGCAGATTCAATCCAGAACCTTCAACCTCATCTTCGAGAGTTTGGGATGGAGGCCTGACAGTGTTTATGAGAAGACAAAAGGAAATCTTAAAGGATTTTTTAATCAGATAAAAATCACGGGAAGGCCTTGGTTCTGGGCCACCAGAAAAGCTGAGGGAAACACTGAGCTGAGAGGGGACTACCGGCTGCCCAGGCCTGGGTGGGGAAGAGAAGACTAACAGGAGCAGCCAAGCAGGTGGTCTAAGTGTTCTAGTTCTTTGTTTGCCCCAATTTTTTTCTTTAATGTTTGTTTATTTTTGACAGAGAGAGACAGTGGGGGAGGGGCAGAGAGAATGACAGAGGATCCGAAGTGGGCTCTGTGCTGACAGCAAGAGCCTGATATGGGGCTTGAACTCGTGAAACCATGAGATCTTGACCTGAGCTGAAGTTGGATGCTTAACTGACTGAGCCGCCCGGGCACCCCTGCAGCAATGTTCTCAAACTGTTGTGACGTGGTTGCAAACCCGTGAATATACCAAAAGCCACTGAATGGTACATGCATGATATAAGGCTGTATCTCGATAAAGCTATTTAAAAAATAGGAGCAGCTCACTTTAACATCCTGCTAGGATGAAGGAGATTAACTTTTTTGCTAGCTGACATCATATTTTATTTTACATCATATTTTAAAACAGAACACGTTTCCACCTAAAGGAATGCTGTGGAAAACTTTTTACGAAACAAAGCATTTTTTAAAGTATAAAAACCCCAACACGGAATTGAGGGTGCAAACGGCAAAGGCACAGATACACAATTATAGGGGTGTGCCTATCACCATCGTACCAGAGCAGGAAAGAAATGTAATAAAAAATTCTCAGTCTCTGAGCTGTAGGATCTTCCCAATTAAGCGCTAATGAAAAAAACCCAAAGGATTCGGAAAGCTGCTCTTGCCTCACTGCTGGTCAAAGAAAATGGGAGAGGAATTGCAAAATAGACGAGGCCTCGCTTAAAATGTCACTCAACCACAACCACCCAGGGACAACCACCTGCTCAAAAGGGAAAACCTGGACCGCTGTCAGAAGGGTGCCCAGTACCTGGACGAGATCCTTTCTTCCCACGAGCAAGGCGGAAGTGGCATTCTTCTGACATGTTTCTTGAATATCATTCACATTCAATCTGAAATATTACAAAAGAAGGTTTTTTCTAGTCTTACTTCCTAAACCAATTACCCATGGTTGAACAGATGGACTAAAAGCTGCCTCTTTAGTTGTCACCCACAATGTCTTATCCATGTTGGCCTTAAGCTTCTCCCTTGCGACAGGATATGGAGAAAAAGCTTACCTACAGCTCATAGGAGGCTGTGAGTTCGTGCGTGGGGAAGGTGAAACTGTTCACCTCTCTAAAGACAGGAAAGGAGGCTAGCTTCAAATGTCAATTTGGCAACCAGCTTTTCTGTGGATTTCCCCAGGCGTGAGGGTTGAATAAAAATGGATTTAAATAAGTACAACACTGTGGTTTCTACCACAAGAGCGGTGTGCTGTGTATATATTACAAAATAAACACTTTTTGTTATGTGTTCAAGTTCAAGAAACAGGGAGGCCACAGGCCAGTCTCCATATGCCTGCCACTAGCCTCCCAACTCCCTTCAACCAAAATGGCTCTGCTTTTAACTGTCTTACATAATGGCACGGAAAGCAGAATTCTGAGGCTATTCCTAAGATTTCAGCCCCTTGCTCTACACGCCTTATATAATATCTTCTGCCTTTAATTGTGGGTGATACCAGTGAATATTGATGGGCCAGCACACCCAAGATTAGGTTATTAATCAGTCCACCTTGAATTTGTCAAAAGGTGGATTATCTTAAGTGGGCCTGACCTAATCAGGCGAGACCTTAGAAAGAAGGTGAAGCGTCAGAGAAACACTTCTACTGGTCTCAAAGAAGATGAAAATCATCAAGTTCTATGGCCTCAAGGAACTAAATTCTGCTAACCACCTGAATGAGCTTGGAAGAGGACTCTGAGAAATGGGTAAGACCCCACCTGGCCCCCTCCATGATTTCAGCCTGGCAAGATCTGAGCAAGGACCTAGCTAGGCCATGCCAAGACTCCTGACCCATGGAAACTGAAACAAGTAAGTGTATGTTGTTTTAAACCGTTAAGTTTCTGGTACTTTGTTACACAGCAATAGAAAGCTCGTACACTGGTCTAAAGCTGCTTTTGAAGAAAGGGTTCCAAGACTTAAGCCCACAAACACAACTTTGATTATGAGGACTGTGTAATAAGCAGGGTGCACTTACATGTACAGTTCTCCCAGTGACTTGTGAACAGGAAGAAGGCATGCGGTGTCCTGGATGATAACCTTCCCAGCAGCCTTGATGGGTCGATTGCCGGAGTCCGATCCCTCACGTTTGCTTTTCCATCTCCTGGATTTCTGGGGGAGATGATGAGATATAACTATGGGGACTTGAACGAATGGAAACCTACGGTTGCAGAGCACATCAGAGTTGGATCATTGGTTATTTGCAGAGACCCTGCATTACCTCATGCCCACAATTACATGAATCAGCATCTGTAGGAAGTAAAAGGATGGCAAAGGGCATTGAGCTCTTGGTTCAAAATCCTAACAGGAAAATAAGCACCCTACTGCAATGCTACATACATTCTGCAGGTGTCCAAAACCAGACACCTTGAATCCAGAGAAGAAGAGGAAGAGGAAGAAGAAGAGGAAAAGGAAGAAGGGGAGGAGGAGGAGAGAACAGCAGGTAAATAAGTTAGTAGAGACGACAAAAATGTGGGGGAAGAGCAACTTTCAAGGTTGGGATCAGTCTTAGGTTCAAAGTTCTTGCTTGAAACTAACCAAAGCTTTCTTCTTCTCAGACAGCTTTAACAGGATTTGTTGGGAATTTAATTTACACACAGCGGTGTGGGCTCTGCAAACCTTAATCTGTGGCAGGCAGGCAGAGAAACTTAGCAGTTCAGGAGGATTACCAGGTTTTTCCTAGCAGACTTGAATTACTTAAAAGTGATCATTTTAGAATGTCAAAAATAGCTGAACAGAGGGACCTGGGTAATGGACGTGGAAGATCATGACCAACTGTCCTATCTCCCTGGGGCCTCACCTACAAAGGAGGGAAATGAGAGATGTCTTGGAAAGGAAGAATTATCAGTGTAGCCCCATCTGGTATATTCAAAATGACATCCAGCCAAGGGAGCAATATTTTATTTTATTGCTGGAAATTTTAAAAGGGGGCCACCAGAGCGACTCAACTCAGGGGGGAAGTGACATACTTATTAATGAACAAAGTTGCTAGTGAAAGGGCCAGCAAACTTGAGTCAGAAAACCAAGGTGTGCTGGTCTCATTACAGCATGTGCTGGCTCGTCGTGACCCTGGGTGAGCCACTCACTGGCTGTGAATTTTGTCTCATGTCACTCTCTGTGCTCACTGGTAACTGTCTCCAGATGAGCTCTGTTCCAATCTTGCAAGTTTAATATGGGCACAATGAAAAGGTGAGAGTACAAACTGAAAACGTGCAATTAAAAAGTCTGCAGTGATTATGACCCTATATAAGCCCTCAGGAATTTAGATTAGATCATTACTTAGATTACTTACAAATAACTCATTTTCCACAAGTGATTTTTATACAATCACTCGTCCATTCATTAGTCATGGTCTGCATTTAGTCGCTTCTGACCAGTGATGATCCATCTCATCCCCAAAGGTGCCCAATGCATGTAACTTCCTATCAGCTCAGTACGTGTGTGGAACCTACTAGATCCAGGACACCTGGACTTGGTTCATGGCAGGTAAATGGAGTTTAGCTGAAGTCTCTGAATTATTTATCATAATTGGTAAATACACATGCTACATTATCAATTTGGAACCTTAACCTATTTGATCTTAAGAAGTATTTTAGTTACCATATATTCTTTATTCATAAACATCATTATTATCCATACAAGAGGAAGCTCATTGACTACTGCATGGCAGCCCTTTGGCTTTCCACTAGTCCTGGCTTTTTTCTAAAGAATTATGTATAGGGGTGCCTGGGTGGATCAGTCGGTTAAGCGTCCCACTTCAGCTCAGGTTATGATCTCACGGTTCGTGGGTTCGAGCCCCGTGTCGGGCTCTGTGCTGACAGCTAGCTCAGAGCCTGGAGGCTGCTTCGGATTCTGCGTCTCCCTCTCTCTCTGACCCTCCATTGCTTGCTCTCTCTCTCTCTCTAAGAAAAAAAGAAAAAGAAAAAAAAAGAATTATGTATAAACTCACGAAAACACTAGTCTTCTAGCCACAAATAACCTGACGTGGATGCAGGTAAGGGGAGAATGTGCTAAAGATCAAACAACATGTCAGAATGGGCTGGAGCCAGGCAGTGTTAACCAACAATAGACGGAGGTCATCACACATGCGTGAGATACTCTGACGTGACAGGTTTTAGGCAGGTTAACTTCATGTACATCTACAGGGCAGTGACGGGAACAGCACGGTGTGGTTAACTGGAACAGGGAGGGTGTAAGTACACAAACTTTTTCATCCAGGTTTCCAGGAGTTTAAAAATCCCAGGAAACAGCAGCTGAGTAGGTCTCACCCAATTGGTCATCTTGGATGAGATTCAGGGGACTGGATTAAAAATGTAGGAAAGAAACAAAAGAAAAGATCTACAGTAAGAAGATTGCACCTGGAACGGAAAATGATCGGTCTCACTGGCTTTCTGGGTTAGGCGGGAGGCTTCTCAAGCACTGTTCCAGGCAGACACTCTGGCTCCTTATTGCAAAGAGAAAACGAGCAGCACTTGGACTTGGACAGTTGAGCACTTCACGGTAGCGCCATGTAACTACATGGTGGGAACTAAAGGCGGCCTCGTGAGGGATGGGGCCTACTAGCTTACAGATCATGCTGAAAGCCACACTTTCTGTGTTTTTAAGCAAACCTAATGAAAGAAAAATATTAAGGTTTGTGTGCCGAAAGTGGTTCCTCTGCATACAGACTAGCTCATTTAAACATGTTTTTCCTAGTGGACTTGAATTATTTCTGAGTGATCACTTTAGAATGTCAAAAATACTTGAGCACAGGGACCTGGATAGTGGACGGGGAAAATCACGACCAACTGTCCTATTTTCCCCACAGCCTTATCTCCAAATGACTACTGGGGAGCCAGTATATGGGAAATGAGATGCCCTCGATACAGTCCAAGCATGTAAATATTTGGCTTAGAATTTAAAGATCTGTCTATTATTATGAACATTAGCTGCTGCTCTGGGCCATTCACCCTCTGTGAGTGTGGGGATCACACAGCTCTCTTGAAAGAGCGGGCACTGCCTCCATCTCATAAACAAGGATGTGAGTCCTACTTGAGGCCACTAAGAGATGAGATTTGAACATATAGGCTGTTGGGCTGCTAAGCCCGTACCTATTAACTTGTTTTTAGTGCATGATTTTGGATTAAAATGGGGGGGGGGGGAGTGGCCCTAGGACTAAGCTACCTGTTAATATGTAAACAGTTTGGTCTATTTTTAAATGGAATCATTTCTGCATATAAGGAGATCAACATCTGATCGCAGTGAGGCCTACCTGACACACCAGCCTCTACAATTAGGCCTCATTTCACTTCTCTGCCAAGTACCATGAGCACATTCCGCTGAGCCACAGCAGCGTGAGCACTGGCAGAGGTTTGGGGCGGCCAAAGCCACTGGCTTCACGTGGGGCACACCGGGCTCAGACTCAGATGCTGAATTTCAGGCCAGGCTCAAGACCCTCAGCCTTACTCTGTTTAGTCTCCTTTCGGGATGTGTTACGGGCAGGCACATTCAGAGAGAAGAGAACTGAGTCCAAAGAGATGCTTTGGGAATCTTGCCCCTGCCCATCTGTCATCCCTGGTTACAGAGATTGGTAGAAACAAACCCATGGGTGCCATCAATAAGCATTGGAAGAAAATGGAAAGACAGTGGGCTTGGACCACTGGCTGCAATTATCCTTCAATGAATTATGGAAACCACAGTCTGTATTTCCTGGGACTTCTTTGTCTACTTCTGGAGACACCAGGCTTCTAGGTGTTTCTCTGATGTACAAACGATGTTCTGTGGAAACTCATGGAGCTGCCTTTGAGCCTGTAACAGAAGGAGGTTCGCCACCACTGGATCACCCTCACCAAGGGTGACCAGCACCTAGCTGCCACCAAGAATCAAACTGTAAAGCCTTTATGGGGCAGCGCTATTCCGTCACTGAATCCAGCAAGGAATAATGGCAAAACATTATCAAAATCTGTAAGGGGTCAGAAAATAGTTTTGTTTTTTCTATTTATTGGTTGGTGTTTTTCAGGTATGAACTATCTCCCCTCAGGCTACAGGGGTTACTCAGTACTCCATTCTAGTGGCCGATCATTCTGGGGGTGCACATATAACAAGGCTACCTAAATAAAGACATGTTAAATCTCAAATAAGATGTGGGCCATGAGTCCCTCCTGCTTCCCAACAAGCATGGACAACTTTCCTGCAGCAAGAAAGGGTTCACGTCCCATGTACTCCTCCCCAAGACTTCTTCTTCCCTTCCCTCTTGCTGACGATTTTAGGAATCTCTCGTCTGTGCAACCGTCAGGTGATGACACACAGAGAACAGTGACACAGCAGGCTGAGATGTGGCCGAACCTTCTAGGGGAGGGGAAGGCACTTTGACATAAAAGCTCCTTAAACTTGTGCACTGCCTCAGTCCCACTCTGACGAGATTAAGTATGGATACTTTTCTGTGCAACAGGGATCGGTACCTCTGGGAGGCCAAGCCCTGCGTTTCTCTCAGGTCTCCTCAATGCCCCTTCAGTAGAGAAAATGCCCCCTTCCCCAGAGATTTCATAAGCAGGGATTGAGGGAAGAGAGACAAAACGAGACAGACAATTATCACATGATGAGCACCAGGATGCTCCTCTGAACATACCAAGAAGGCGTTCATGGGATCATAGGAAAGAGGACAGGGAGGAAAGGACTGGGGGGCAGGGGGAGGCATTGGTGCGAACAGCACTGAATGACAACCAATACAGCCAGCTTGCGACTGTACCACCAGTGTTACCGCTACAACTGGAGGCGACATCAATGCCAATAAATGGGTTAAATGTAAAAACAGCCCAAGAATAAGCCACCAACTGCTTCGCAGCAACCCCACCAACAATGCATAATTAGCAGAGTGGGCAGTAAGTCAAAATGAGTTCCTATTTCAATAGCAGCAGGAGCAGAGACTTCTGGAAAATCAGTGGAAACTCCACAGTTGGGTTGGCTGGGACAGACTTGTGGAGGAAAGGTGGCCACATTGGCGGCTCCGCCTGCAAGCTGTCAGCAGCAGTGGCACTTGTGAATCAGGGTTCCTGATTTCAACTAGTTTTGACCTGAAAAGGCTATAGGACTATTCCCCTAAATATTTTGTATACGCAGTGAAATTTGCACAAAAGCCCCAAGGCTGCCTTCCACAGCCTGAGGCCACCTTGGCACTACTGAAACATGGAGGGGGTGGGAGAGGAAGACAGAAGAGGAGGGTGGCCAATAGGAATGAGTAAGAAGGAAAGAAAAGGAAGAGGATGTCCACAGCAGAGGTTTTATTGCAATGCAAAATACTGATGGTAAGGAAAAAATTTGTTCCAGAAAGTTCCCGAAGGATTAAAAACTAGCTTATGCATCATGCCAATGAAGCAGGTGAGCACTTCCCTCTTTGAACTAGACCAAGACGATAAAAACAGAGAGACAAAATGGCAGAAGCCTCTTATATCTTCCTCTGCTTCACCCCATGCCAAAGGTAGGCTTTTGAAAACTCCAGGAAATTATAACAAATACTCCAAGTGAAATCAGGTGAGTTACAGGCTTACAGATGGGGTTCTTTCCAAGAAACCCAGGGTTTGGTTTCATTTTCAAAGAAGTCCATTCACAATCCTTAACGATATCAGGATTCACCCACTTGAAATTGGATGAAACAAAGAGGAAGCCCTCGGCACCTGACTCCCAAGAGTGAAAAATTTATTGTGCTGGTCCTGAGAACCAGCCAGCCTGTCATTCAGGTTCCTCAAAGCCAGGCAGGTGGCATTTTATTCTTGGGCCTTTGGGCAGACAGGATTAGTCAAGGAGAGCATTTGCACAGCGCACAGTACCGGGAAGTCGTTAATTGCTTGTATGGACCAACGTCGCCGGGCAGAGCGAGGAGACATCTGTGCGTGAAAACGTTACACCCAGGAGGAGGGAAGAAAAACACCAAGAAAATTAAAAGGGAAAAATATAGAATAAAATGAAAGCTTCCCACATATCTGATGGATTAAAAGGTACCACAATATACTGTAAAATCAGGCTTGAATGACTAAAAATCTGAACCTAACCGCAGCAATATTTGGATTCCCTCACCTCCCTCCAGACCCCCTGCACTCCAAACCCAGCTTCAATGTCCTAATTCTTTGGTTCAAAACACATTCGAAGATATTAAGGAGGCTGGTGTAAACACAGCTCTGAGGAGGCCAAGGTTTGCAGTACTCTCGTGAGGATTAAGATCGTAGTGCAAACAGAGAAATAGGTAGGGGGTCTACTCTCCCCATTAAGAGCATACATATGTATATGTGAGAAGATTCTCATTCCTAATAAGGAAGAAGTTCCTTGGTAGACCCAACACCAAATTGTTTCTGATGTGTGGTTAGGATCGGTGGGGGCAATGAGGGATATTGGAAGCCTTGACCTTGGGGTGGCAGGACTATTTTCAGAGTGACACCATGGGGAGGTGAGAACCCATGAGAAGTGAAGGGAAAGAGGGAGCAAAGCTGAAAAGCTGCCCTCCCGAGGGCACCTGCTAACAACATGAGCATCAGTGTGAAACTGGGGCTGAAAAGCACTGCTTATGGGAAATCAGAAATTATTCTATTAACTTCAAGACCTCCTCAGTTATTTACACTAGAGCTATTTTAGTAACATAAACTGAAGCATGGGTGGAGGTTGCAAAATGTAAAAAATCTTTATAGGCCAATGCCTAATGTTTATCCCAAGTTCTAAGTCTTCTGATTTGCCCTAGGAATAAACAATATTTCACCAACTATTAATAGCTGGTCCATTTACCAAATGAATGTTAGCATCTCTCTGGGCTTTCTAACTTCCTATGAAATTTGATAGTTGTTTCTGCGGTGGTTTTTTTTTGGGGTCTCTCACATTTTTAAGTATTAGGAGCCAAACTTGGAATATCATATGGAGAACATTTGGGTAAATATGATAATATGACCTAAGTAGGGCAGGTTAAAAACACACAAAAACAAGAGAAACGAACAGTAAAATACCCAAAGGCTCCATAAAGATTCTTTTTTTTTTTAATTTTTTTATTTTTTTTATTTTTTTTTTCATAAAGATTCTTATAATCTCCAAAATACTCTATAATTCCTTCAATGCTATATACTTTAATATAGTCATATTCTTTTCCTTTATTCTTACTCATTTAGAGATCTCGGGTACAGATCTAAAAGAGAAAAAAATATGTAGGAGAAAAATTGGGGCTGAAAATAAAGACTTAAGCACAGAGAAATTTAGTGATCTGGAATCACTTCGAGAACAAAAGTAACAAAAGTGGTATTATTTGACATGTCAAACTAGATACCTGAGGACAAGAAAATACTCCTTGAGGGATAAAACCGTATTGACCTCTAAGAGGAAGGAAGATGGCCTAAATAAGATATCATGGCTGTGTTGCCATATTTCATTCCCCTAACTCCCCACCCCATCCTCTGCCCCATGTAAATGGGATGAACATGAACAAGGTTTAAGGAGAGATGAATTTATTTGAGATTCATCACAAATGACTCACTCAACTACTTATACGGTTGAACCACATGAAACTTTTTTTTGAGATTAAAAATGATCAAATATCAGTAATTTCATAGGATGTCACCTATTAAGTACCATCTATCTGTCACCTGCTGAAATGTGCCTCCCTCCCCCAGGGCTTCTAGAGTTCTTATCATGTTCTATTTCTTGGCCTGTGTGAGATTAATTCACTGAATTATGTGCTAATGATTTGTGAACTTTTCTGCACATATATTATACAGAAATACAAAAGTTTCCAATAAAATTACAGTGTCTGCTCCTGTTTTATGTGATCACTATCCCAAATAAAACTTAAAGACCATTTGTTATATTAGGTTATCCTAAGAGACTATAACAGCTCGTTTTCTCTGGAGAAGCTGTACCCTGGGAATCATCCAGAGTGAAGTACCACAGTCCTCCCCCTCCTCCCCAGCAGATCCTATCCGATAAAAGGTAATTATCTGTGTGCCTTTGGTCCCTCTTTGTGATTATGGTATTTAGTAAGAGACTAGACTGTGAAAAACATGGATGTAAAGTTTTACAAATGCTTTTGCATTAGGAGAGGCCGCATCATGGAAATGGAGTTATTTTGACTAGACATGGCCTTTTTGCATTATCAGGGTCAAAAGTGCTAGTCAACCTACTTTCCCAATCCAAACACATGAGTAACACATGACATGATTCAAAGGAGGATTGAGAACCATCTCTTTGACTGAGAGATCTCTTCAACTGGGCTCTGATGCTCAAGAAAATTCCCCCATTTACTCAACCATGGGTCTGTTTGGCTATCATGTCAATAAAATGCCGTAGTTCTGACCATCTAGCCAGTTGCCTGCTAGCTCGCTTGGGGACGGGCGGGGAGATCCTAAAATTTTTGAATGTAAAGGACCTGTGAGAATACATGTGTTCCAAGAAGTCAGTGACAGCCAGAGGGGCACAGTTCCACCAGAGATGTGAAGAAGGGAACTACAGAAAGACAACAAAAATATCACTGTCTCCATTCAACTGAGTGGTTTTTTCCAAAGTCGGTCCTGCCTCAAGCATCAGCTCCTGCCACTTGTTCATTTCAGTCACATACAAACTCTAAGACTAAACAAATTCAGAGGTGGACAACTATCTGTGAACCAAGGTTAGACACTACATTGCAATCGAAGTGAAGCCACCTCTAACACTTTCTGGAAACTGGGTTTTTATTTAAAATAATTCAATTTTTTATAAAACACATTTCAATTATAGTCAATCCATCATTTCTCAATTAGTCGGGGACAACAACAAAGAATTCCTAAGGATTGAGCTGGTTAGTAGCTTCGTGGTAGCTCTGTTTAAAACATCAGTCAGTTAAAAGCCAGTTTAAACCAGCCTCTCAATCTGACAACACAGAAAGAGTTCTGAGAAGCATTCCTACGCTCTGCCAACATTGTCTACACTGTCATCACCAAAGGCTTCTGCTTCTGACAGCTTAATAGCTACATTAGGGATGATGAGTTCCTTAAGAACCCAGGAACACAGAACAGGCTCAGGTGATTTTTGTATACACTGATCCATTCAGATGGGCATTTCAGTGTAGATTTAGCAAAAGCATAAGACCTCTTAGAGATCAACTTTAAAAACTCACCACTATCAACTTCTAAATATATGGAGATCCCAAGCCTTCAGAGGCATCCCTTAATTTGTTGACAAACATCAGAATACCAAGGCAGATCTGTAGCTAAATTATGCTACCTGAAAGAAGGGGAATCAACTTCATAAATGGGGGTATCAAGGATAGGGTTAAATGGGGAGCGAAGAATATGGAATCTAAGAACGAACCCATCCCTCCACACACACAATTCACAGTAGCTAAAACCAACTGAAAGGAATGAAGCAAAGGTCCTTCTTGAACCAACTAATGTTGAAAGTTAAAGACTACAGGGGCATTACTAACTTAACTGATGTTCACAGCAGGCAGGGAGGCAAAAACCAAGAATCCAGAAGGAGTAAGAATCAGAGGCCATGCCTCTCCCACTTACCCGCTCCTTGTAATAGAAGGAGCTGATGGAGACCTGCTCTTTCTCACTGCGAGTGGGGCTCCCGCTGTACAAACGAAGATTCCCAGGGGCCTCTGTGCGGATCTTCATTGGTGCTATCAAGCCAGTATGGTAAGCAGACAAGGCTGACAGAGACCTGTAGTTGAAAACAGGATTATCCATACTGGCCTCAGCCTTTTGGCTATCCATACTGGCCTCAGCCTATTTATTTCAATTCTGAAAACAGAATTATTCATACTGGCCTCAGCCTATTTATTCCCAAATACTGTCGCTCTTAAGCACAGTATTGATGATGAAACCAAGGGGGAAAGATGGGTAAAATGGGGGAAAAAAGGAAACTCAACAAAAAGAACACAACAGAACTTACAGAACTGAAAAATGCTTTGTCTCCAAAAGCAAAGACTACTTCTGTAACTGTATACATAGAAAATTCAAAGGAATCTACAAACTATTAGAATAAGTGAATTTAGATACAAGGCCAATATATAAAAACCTACTGTACTTCTATACATTAGAAACAAACATTTAGAAATAAATACTTTAAGAATTTCATTTACAAAAGCATCAAATACCTAGAAACGAATTTAATTTTAAAATGTGCATTGAAAATATAAAATATTGCTGAGAAACCAGAGAAGTATCATGTTAGTGATCAGAATATTCCATCTTACTGTCCAGATGTCAGTTTTCTCCAAACTGATCTACAGAGTTGACACATTTCCAATCAAAATATGAATAGACTTTTTTCTTGTAGAAACCAATTAGCCATTTCATATTTTTACAGGAATGTAAAAGACCTAGCCAATAGCCAACATAATTCTGAAAAAGAGTAATAAAACTGGAAGACTTACCCTAGCACATTTGAGGACTTACTACAGAAGAGCTACATTAAGAGTATAGTGTTGGCTTGCAACTACATGGATGGAACTAGAGGGTATCAGGCTAAGCAAAATTAGTCAGAGAAAGACAAATACCATTATGACTTCACTCATAAGAGGACTTTAAGATACAAAACAGATGAACATAAGGGAAGGGAAGCAAAAATAATATAAAAACAGGGAGGGGGACAAAAACATAAAACACTCTTAAATATGGAGAACAAACAGAGGGTAATGGAGGGGTTGTGGGAGGGGGGATGTGCTACATGGGTAAGGGGCATTAAGGAATCTACTCTTGAAATCATTGTTGCACTATATGCTAACTAACTTGGATGTAAATTTTTTTAAAAAAATTTTAAAGTATAGTGTTGGCATAAAGAGAAACCAATAGAGCAAAGGAAAAAAAGCAGACTCTAGAATTAGACCCACGAACACATTCAATTGATTTTCAATAATGGTATCAATGTAATTTTTTTTTAATCAATGCAAATTCAATGAGGAAAGTCAAAATTTTTCCATAAGTGGTGCTGGAACAATAACTATTTCTACTGAAAAAGCAAACTTTGACCCCTACCTCATACCATACACACAAAAAATTAATTTGAAATTGACTACAGACCTTAAAAAAGGAATCTAAAACTACAAACTTTTAAAAGAAAAGAGAAGACTATTTTGTAACCTTGGGGTAGGCAATGATTTCTTTTTCTAGAACACACACGAAAGCACTAAACATAAAAATTTTAAAGTGATAGGTTAGATTTTTATCAAAATTAAAACTTGCATTTATCAAAAATCATTAGGGAGAGAGGCAGACAATCACAGATTAAATGTATCTGTACTTCCAGCAAACTAAGAATAAACCAGAATAAAGAACTACCACAAATAATTCATAAAAAACCTAGTTCTAAAAAAGTGGGCAAAATACTTGAACAGGCACATCACAACAGAATATACTCAAATGATCAAAGAACACAAAAAAGCTGCCCAACATCACCAGTCATCACCACGATTAGATACCACACGCCAGCCACAATGATTAAAGTTGAAAAGATTGAAAATATCAAATTTTGGCAAGAATGTGGAGCCACCGTAATTCTGAAACACCGCTGGTAAGAGTGTAAAATGACACAACCACTGGGGACAGACTTTTTGGCAATGCTTAAAAAAAAAAAAAAGTCAAACATACGCCTGACCTATGACCCAGGGATTATGCCCCTTAGGCAGAGAAGTTAATATACACATCCATAAAAAGACTTACATGTGTAGGTCTACTCATGATAGCTCCAAACTGGAAATAATCCAAATATCCCTCAAGAGGAGAACGATAAATTGTATTATTTTCATACAATGGATGTGGATCAAATTCAAAAACATTAAGTGAGCAAAACAGGTGAGGCACAAAACAGCGCACGCGGCATGATGTGCTACTCAAAGCTCAAGCACAGGCAAAACTGCAGCTACAATGAAGGAAGTTGGAAGACCGGTTTCCTCTGCGGGAAGACAGAGAAAACTCCTGCTCTGCATCTTGGTCCAGGTGCTGGTCATTAAGGTACACCCTTGACAGGGGCGCCTGAGTGGCTTAGTCGGTTAAGCGTCCGACTTTCGCTTAGGTCATGATCTCGCGGTTCGTGGGTTTGAGCCCCGCGTCGGGCTCTGTGCTGACTGCCAGCTCAGAGCCTGGAGCCTGTTTCAGTCTGTGACTCCCTCTCTCTCTGACCCTCCCCCGCCCAAGCTGGCTCTCTCTCTCTCCTAGAAATAAATAAAACATTAAAAAAAAAAAAAAGGTACACCCTTGACATCTGCGTACTGTGAACTTGACCTCACAAAAATACTGTTAGTGTGAAAACTGTTCTAAGAGGAACATTTTTCCCTCTGATACAAAGTCCAGATACACATAATATTGTTTCCCTTTGAGAGTAGGTGCTTGTTTTCTGGTTCAGTCTTTCGAACAAGGAACCCAAAGTAATTGCACAGGGTATCTGACACTTAACTCCCCAGGCCTGTGCAGCCAAGGTCGTATCTGCGCGGGTGACTGCAGACACACCCGGGACAGCAGTAGTGCCTCCTCGTGCACTTGGTTCAATCTCCTTTCTCTCCTGGATGTATGCTAACTGTGTTTCATTCAATACATCCAGGTGTTTGCAGTGGGAGGGCTTCCACGTTATCCTAGTCACCCCACGGCAGAAGCAGAAGTCCATCGTAAGTACCTTATAATATTTAAGTTAAAAAAACCAGTGGTATGGGGAAGAGGTTGTCCATGTGTGGGGACAGGATGAGAACTCTCTGTACCCTCCACTCAGTTTTGCTACATACTTAAAACTGCTCTAAAACATGAAGTTTATTAAGGAAAAAAAACCCTTTCTAATGTGATCCAGCAATTGCGCTCATAGGTATACCCAGGAGAAAAATGAAAATCCATGTCCACACAAAGACTTGTATACGAGTGCTTAGAGCGGCATCATATGTAATAGCCCAAAAGTGGAAATAACCCAAATGTCCACAGACTGATGAATAAATAAATAAAATGTGGCACATGCATATGGTAGAATATTATCTGACATTAAAAACAATGAAGTACTGGGGTGCCTGGGTGGCTCAATCAGTTGAGCATCTGACTCTTGATTTCAGTTCAGGTCATGATCTCACAGTTTGTGAGATTGAGTCCCTTGTTGGGCTCTGAGCTGAGCATGGAAGTCTGCTTAAGATTCTCTCTCTCCCTCTGCCTCTCTCCTCTGCTTGCACATTTTTTCTCTCTCTAAAAAAAAAAAAAAGATAACAACCATGCTACAGCATGTATGAGCCTTGAAAACATTACACTAAAAAAAAAAGAAGAAAAAAAATTACACTAAGTGAGGGGTGCCTCAGTGGCTCAGTTGAGCATCTGACTTCAGCTCAGGTCATGGTTTCATGGTTTGTGAGTGTGAGGCCTGCATCAGGCTCTGTGCTGACAGCTCAGAGCCTGCAGCCTACTTCAGATTCTGTGTCTCCCTCTCTCTCTGCCATCCCCTGCTCACACTCTGTTTCTCTCTCATCTCAAAAATAAATACACATTTTTTTAAAAATAAAAAAAAAAAACATTACACTATGAAAGAAGCCAGTCACGGGGCACCTGGGTGGCTCAGTCGGTTAAGCGTCCAATTTCAGCTCAGGTCATGATCTCACAGTTCGTGGATTCGAGCCCCGCATCAGGCTCTACTCTGACAGCCAGCTCAGAGCCTGGAGCCTGTGTCAGATTCTGTGTCTCCCTCTCTCTCTGCCCCTCCCCTGCTCATGCTCTGTCTCTCTCTGTTTCAAAAATAAATTAAAAAACTATAAAAAAAAATTTTTTAAAAGAAACCAGTCACAAAGGACCACATAATTATCTGATACTATTTCTATAAAATGCCCAGAACAGGCAAAATGATTGACAGAAAGCAGATTCGTGTTTGCCTAATACTGGAAGAAAGGGGGACTTGGGAGTGTTGACACCTAGGGGATGCAGTTTCTTTTAGGGGTAATTAAAATGTTCTAGAATTGACTATAGTGATGGCTACACATATCTGTGAATATACAACAAACCACTGAATTATATACTTTAAATGGTTCAACTGTATACTATGTGAACTATATTTCAATAAAACAGTGAAAACTTAAACAGTAGTGCTAGGAAACACAAGAGCAACATGCCACACAGTGTTCTAAATGCTTCACAGGGATTAACTCATTTGATCTTCCCAGTAGCCAAAGTAGGTAGATGCCATATGATCCCCAAGTTATTGGTGAGGAAACTCAAGGACGGTTTAGATAACTTCCATAAGGTACAGAACAGCAGGGCCAAGATTTGGAGCCGGTGGTTTGGCTCCGAAGTCCACATCCCCATGTGCTACCTTAGATTGCCTCTTAAAAACAAAACAAAACAAAACAAAACAAAACAAAACGAACAAAAAACGGAGACCAGACAGGAAGCACGTTAAATGGCTAACGATGACTCCCCATGGGAAATCAGAGCTTTCAAATCTTAATTTAAAACTTTCATAACGTTGGAGTTTTCCCAACCACTGAATGTAGTTTATAAAAATTTAACATGTTTTGGCAATGGTAGAAGTGGCATACTAGTGTTGTGAAACTAGAGATGACCTTTGTTGTTATTTTTCTGTTGTTATTTAATGTTCAAATAATACTTTAGCAATAGGGGAAAAGCACAGTAAAAAAAGGAATTTGCCTTGTTTTGACAACAGCTTTAATCAAACTTCTTCCAGTGGTTAGGCAGTAATCTGACAGTACAAATTTCAGCTGAGGGGCAATTTAATGAACCTGATCTTTCTCGGATGAATCTTTTAATGGGTATTTACTGAAGAACTAACACACACTGTCCCAAGACCAACGCAGCGATCATTCCCAGATGTGTGGCCACTTTGGGCTCTATGAATGTAGCTTATATCTGCATCAGGCTCACCTCGGAGTCGGTTCTGTCGGAGACACTGCTCGATGCATCATCATAGGCCGTGTGAAATACACCAGATACCCTGACAAAGGAGACACCACATGTGCACATCAAGGTCAATGAGTTGCACGTGGGAAATCCTAAGGCAGCACCGGTCAGTCCTGACTACGGCCATACTTTAACAAGGACAAAGGTCAGGTACTTTCTATTTCTTTGCTAGGGGACCTGTCCTGTATTGAGAATCAGGGATCTGAGTAAGACTCCAATTCATGCTCATCAGAATGAGAAAAATTGAAACCACAATTCAGTCAAACGTTCTCAGGATATGCCCACAGAAGCCAATTCGGCATCACACCATTTATCACTACCACAGTCTTCTGACTTACCAGTTAACAAAAGCAAAGAAAACTTTTCTGATTTTTCTGAGATTTCTTTATAGACCACAGGACATTCTGAGCTTCTCACTCTCAAAATCTAGAATCAGAGAACCCAAAGAAAGACAAACCTGCTCCACAGAACCTGGCCCCCGAGGTCCTAGGGAAGGGAATGTTGGCATCCTGGTATGACCCATAGGCAGTGGTCACCCGGGCAAACGTTGGTAAGGGTGGAGTGACGGAGTTTGGGAGCGCAAAGGGGTTGCTGGAAGTGCTGTCTTCTTGGTTCTGAAATTTAAAAATTAACAGACTAGGGGTGCCCAGGTGGCTCAGTAGGTAAAGCACCCGACTCTTGGTCTCAGCTCAGGTCATGATCTCACAGTTTAGGAGTTCAAGCCCCATATCAGAGTGCAGAGCCTGCTTGGGATTCCCTCTCTCTATGCCCATCCCCCCTCAAAATAAATAAATAAACTTAAAAAATATTTTAACAGACTAAAAACCACAGGTTGTCTTAAAGCTGACTTACAAAATAGGGATACATTACTTTGGGGAGGAAGAAATGGAACAAAACACCAAAGCACAGGTCAGTACAAGAATCCCACCACAAAAGACTCAAGGCAGGAGACGAGCTGGCGCAGGCAGGGCTCCAAACAACTCTGGTTGCGCTTCACTTTTTGCAGCGAAGTGTCTTTCAGGATCTAGAAAAGGCACGAAACACAGTCAAGAATAGCAACCTTCTTTCTCCTGATTCACCTTTATTCTTCAAAGCAGTGGGAAGCCGTGAAGATGCAGGGAGACCGCAGCCCGGCCGTGCCTGAGGCTTCCGACGCAGCAACCTACTTTCCACCTGCTCTAGAGGCGTTTCTGCGCTCTCTTCGAGAAACCCTGTCCTCAGCCAGGGCGCGCACACAAGCCTCCACTGTGATTTCTACTCCTGTCCTGTCCTCCTAGCTTGACCCCGGTACCCCCAGGAAAATCTCAGTACCTTCGAAGTAACACTCAATACAAGCCAGGGGGAGGAGATTTCAACCTGGTGGAAATTACACTGTTTTTGTTTTTTGTTTTCTGCTTCTCCAAAAATATAAATCCTAACATTTTAAGGCACATGCTGGAGACATAAACTGACATACCCATGCTGAAAACAGGCTGTCCCATATGGAAGTCATTACCCACCCGGGGCTACAGGGCATGGGAAGTGAGGAGAGTCTGAACCAAGAGGTTCTGGGAGCGTACAATTCACACCAAGTGTTGAAGACTTAGTACAAGAATGGAAAGTATCTCAACAATTGTTATATGGATTACATGTTGATATAATAACACTTTGCATGTACTGGATTAAGTAAAAATATTACTGAAATTAATTTACCTGGTACTTTGAATTGTTTTTAGTGTGGTTACTAGAAAATTTTAAATTACATGTAGCCTACATTATGTTTCTGTCAGACAGTACTGAATTAGACTTTTAAAGACACTTTCTAATCCTATCATTTTTATATCCATGGAAAATCTATCTTTTTTGCATGTGCAAATAGAGAATGAAATACTCAAATTCCAAGTAAAGAAAAACAAAAAAACCCAGACTCTTAACTACAGAGAACAAATAGATAGTTACCAGAGGGGAGGTAGGTGGGAGATGAGCAAAAGAGGTGATGGGGATTATGACTACACTTATTGTGATGAGTGCTGATGATGTATAGAATTGTTGAATCATTATACTGTACAACTGAAACTACTACAACACTGTGTGTTAATTATATTTGGATAAAAAAAAATTCCAAACACAAAATGGTACCTATACCAGAAAGCCAAAGTAACATTTGAGAGATCTTTACACCGCTTGAAAAATTTCTTGGCTACGTATCTCACTCCAAGATAGGTCAAATGTGTATGATACAAACTGGGCAAAAGGTGAACAGCATTTGGGTCAACTTGGCTGGTCGGGACTTTTCAGTTACTTCATGCATGCCGCTGCTCACACTAAAAAAGTGTAGCATCCCTAGCTCATGGGCTTTTTGAATGGGGGCTCTGCCTCATGAGCTCCCATGAACTGACGGAGCAAGTTTCTAAGCCTGCAGGCATGAAGAGCAGACACCGTGCCATCCCCTCATTTCGGGCACCGCCATCCCTTCAGACACCTCACATGTTCAGCGAGGCAGCCGCACTCCGGGAGGACACCACCTCCTCTCACAGAATGAACTTTTTTAGTGACCTCACATTTTGTGATTATAAAATATCTCTTAGCTTCAGAATATATCTTGCCTACTGTGTCCAGATAAATGAAAATGTATTGCAGGGCTCTTAACCCGGGATTAATGCATAGCTTTAACGAGATCTACAAGCAGATGACAGGCAATTATGGAACTGCATACTCTTCACGTGCAGTATTTCTGAAGTTATATACCACATTTGTGCAAATTTTTCTGCATAGGTTTCATTAGATGTTCAAAGTGGGGTCATGACCAAAAAAGATTGAGAACCACCGCTCTACTGTGTTCTACACACAGTGAACGGCAAATGTTAACACAGTGGCGCAGAAGGACAGATAACTTTCACATCTCTTTCACATCTCTATCAGAGTTTTCACTCGACACCTCAACTCAGACACGGACGCTCATGGACAGAGGTTTCCTCTTACGACACAAGGGAATTTATGAATAGACTCCCACCTTCAGCAGCTTGGCTTTCATTGTGGACGTGATGGTGGTGGGGTTGATAAACTGGAAGGAAGGGGCGGCATTGTTGGGGTACTGCGCGGGGAACTTGACCAGCATCTTGACACGGTGGCCACTGCAGTGCACGGATACCGTGCAGCTCCTGTCTGCCGCGTCCATCTGCAGGGGACAAGGGACAACCGCTTGGGAGGTAGACCACCGAGCATTTTCAGATGCAAATGAATTTAAACAAGCTAACTGCAAGCTCAAGGTTCCTGGTACCTGGGTGGAGGGGGATTCCCAGAGACAAGTGAATCTGGAAGATTCAGACAACCCGTGTTCAAGACAGATGTTTCATTTTAGCACAGATTTAATAAGTTCAAAGTATTTTGACTTAAAAAAGCTTTGACCTAAAACTGTGAGGTAGACTGGAACTTGTTATATTTATTTTGAGATGAGAAGAGAAAGCACAAAGAATGGAAATATCTGACTCAAGTTCAAAAGTACTCCTGGGAAAATCCAAAGAGACAGAAGGTTGATTAGTAGGCACCAGGGGCTGGGGGGAGAAGGCAATGGGAAGTGACTGCTAATAGAGAGAGGACTTTTTATGGACGATGACAATGCTTTGGAATTAGGGGTGATGGCTGCATAACTGTGACTGAGTTTTGCAACCACCAAATTGTAAACTTTAGAAGGGTAAATTTTATGGTATGTGAATTTTATCTCAATACTTTTAAAAAAGCACTCCTGGAAAAGGAATCAAGATCTCCTTCTTAAACTAGACTCACTTGGCTATCCACACTCTTCTCAGCTGTTCTCAACAAAGAGGGTATGATCTGAATTGATACAGATAACCAATTAATCAGAGGATCCTTTCTCTCTCTTGATTTCCTGTGTGGCCAACCAGGGAAGGCAGCTGGGGTAGGCGAAAACAGGCACACATGTGGGAAACATGGGGACAGATACCAAATACTCTCTCTTCCACCAAATAGCTGCTGACTTCGGACAAGTCATAACATCTCTTGGTGTATTTCCTCTTCTCTTAAGTGGCAGTAAAAGCACGTGTTGCAGAGCTGTTTTATTTATTTTGTTTATTTATTTTTGAGAGAGAGAGAGAGGGAGCACGAGGGGGCAGGGCAGAGAGAGGGGGAAACAGAGGGCCCTAAGTGGGCTCCATGCTGATACGAGAGAGCCCGGTGCGGGGCTCACACTCACAAACCATGAGATCATGACCTGAACCGAAGTCAGACGCTTAACTGACTGAGCCACCAGGTGCCGCTGCAGTTGTTGTTTATTTGTTTTTTAAAATTTTTTCATGTTTATTTATTTTTCAGAGAGAGAGAGACAGAGCACAGGCGGGGAAGAGGCAGAGAGAGGGAAACACCCCCAGCTCTACGCTGTCAGCACAGAGCCTGACGCAGAGGTCCAACTCGTGTGCCAGGAGATCATGACCTGAGCTGAAGTTGGACGCTTAACCAACTGAGCCACCCAGGCGCCCCCTGCAGAGTTGGTTTTAAAAGCCAAAGAAGATAAGTATGTACACACACAGACATATTCATGCCTACGGTTTGCTGAATCTGGGCAAAAGAGAAACAAATGAGGCTTCAAAACTCCTTTGCAGGGGCACCTGGATGGCTCAGCTGGTTACATGCCCAACTCTTGATTTTGGTTCAGGTCATGATCTCACAATTCATGAGGTTGAGCCCTGTACTGGGCTATGCTCACATCGCAGACCCCACTTGAGATTTTCTCCCTCTCTCTCTGCCCCTCCCCCACTCCTGTATGCTCACGTGCTCTCTCTCTCTCAAAATAATTAAAAACACACCTCCCTCACAGACAATTCTCTGAAGGAAAGCATTTCAATACTCACCCAGAATGAAAAGAGTAAATCTTTCTGTGTTAAATGGACAAAGAGGTGTGAAGATCTCACTGGGAATTGAAGTCATGAAAGAAATGACAAGCTTTAAGGGAAGGTAGTAAAGCAGAGCACAAAGAACCTCGGGGAGGCAGGAGGTGCAGCTCCAAACTCAGCTCTGGCACTACCTACACCTGGAGCCTTGGCTACCTCACTGAGCCCTCCTGGACCTAAGTATCTTCACACATGGTTAAATAAGGTGTTGGAGCATCTAAGAGGATTTCAGGACACGTGAACATCAGTTTATTCCTTGGTTCAGCTTATGAGAAAATAATACGGTAAGAATGTAATTGACATTGTAAGACACTATTTCCTTGGAGAATCTAGAAAATAAAGCAGCAAGCAGAGAGGCTCGCCTGTTAGAGCAGCAGAGCCATCTGTAGCCACCGTCCCCGTTCCCACAAACTGCCATCCACAAGCATGAGCCCATTCATTAGACTACAGTTACCTCCACGTTGACATTCCGGATCTGCACATTGATCAGGGAGAACTCCTGCTGCAGAGTCTGAGGCAGTCCCAGCTGATCTGACTTCTTCTCCTCCAGGATACTGCTCAGGGGGTCTTCCTTTAAGACTAGCGGGAGAGAGAGGGTCTCCAGTTGCTGGAAAACACTTTTTTGAAAATAAGTCAGACAGCAGTTCTGGGGTATCCGCCAGAACTGAACTGCACAGAGGGGCACCTCACCGAAAACATCAGTTTGACCAGTTACCTTCCTCCTCCCCATGGCCTGAGTTGTGCTGGTGATCCGCATCCTGAGTGTGAAGGGTCTTCTCTGGTTCCGGCAGAAGAGAAATGCTCTCAATGAACTCGTCAACACCATCTAATATGTCATTTGCACAAAGCTGCAATGAAAGGTAAAAGATCTAGGTCTCTGGAATCAGTGGAAATGATCATCGTGTCTGGTTCTGACTTAAAAATGGGAATCACGAAGTTTAAAAGATGTCAGCCCAAAACTGATACAATCAAAATAGGTTTTACCCACCAGCATCTCCCCCTCGTTAAATGCATAGGGGAACAGACTCTATTATCTACCTGGAAATGTTTCATCCTGTTCGTAGTTTATGCAAGCCTCAGAAAACATTATTTTAAATTCCAAGCCTTTGTGGAGTTATTCAGCTAACCCAAGGCCAAAAAATGAATAGATGGTTCATTCTGGAGAAAACGTATTTGAAAGACTGTAAGGTGATGATACTTGACCAAAATGCTCAAGAGTGACTTCATACTAAGCAATGTTGCACATTTTCAAAAATTTTATTTACTTGTTTGTTTTTAAGTAATGTCTACATCCAACATGGGGCTTAAACTCACAACCCTGAGTTGTATGTTCTCATTGCCAGGTTTCGGCACCAAAAAAAAACAAAAACCAAAAAAATCAAACACGAAACCCACACACAAAAAACAAAAAACCAAAAAGAGTCATATGCTCTACAGACAGAGCCAGACAGGCACTCCACAGAGTCGTAAACTTTACCCAGCACCTTCTATCCATCCTACATGGAGTCCTGTGGGGGAGGCAATACAAGGGAGGCGTGGCTCCTGCCTTTAAGGAGTGTGGACAATGAACGAAAGAACCACGTTGAGGTGGAACACAGCAAGAGGCCACGGTAGCAGTCACATCAGGTACCTCTGTGGTTCATGTAAGAAACAGAACTTATGGGGCAAACACTGAAAAAGGCTTCACAGAACAGGTGCCGCTGACGGATCTAAAGGGCTCAGAACACTGCGGAGTAGAAGTAAGGTTAGACTTTCTAGCTCATTTAGAAGAAGAGAAAGAAATTAAGCCCACAGGCAATTTGTTCAGTAGGCTATCTACACTCTCAAACTGGGACAAGAGAAAAGGCAGTTGGAGACTTTTCACGCTTAGAAGCACCACATACTGAAGCTGGCTCCCGGAGACCTCAAAGCCTCAGTGGGGCCTCTGAGAGCCACGTGGCCAGCCAGCAAGCATTCTTAAATGTCCATCATGTACCTCTAACTTCCACAAGTACGAACTCTTGGTTTTTTTTTTTAAGGTTTCTAGTGTACCCACTTACATTCTTCCACAACAGCACTGAATACATACCCTCTGCATCTGGGAATCCACCCGCCACATTCTCAAGGTCTGATCCCGTGACCACGTGACCAGCTGGTAGTCCTTGGACCCTAGAAATCACCAAATAAGAATCCTGGAATTTTGGGGGAGTGGAGGTGGAGGTGGGGATTCAATATCAATTTTGCTACAAGTTGCAATGGAGTGAGACTCCTTCCTTCAGTCAGCCACCCATCCATTCAATAAATACTTACTGACCAGCGCCTATACACCAGGCACCAGTTCTAGATACTAGGGCAATAGCATGCATACAGCAATCTCTATCTTTACAGATGTCACAGTCCAGTGCTGGCAATAGACAAACAGATAAATATGTGATAAAATGTCTGGCAGTGATTGTGCTCTTAAAAAAAAAAGGGTAAGACAACTGCCGGCGGAGCTATTTTTAGACAGAGCTCCCTGAGGAAGTCGCACTTGAGCAGAAACTTAAATGAAGTGAAATAATAAATGGCAGGTGAGCAGGTGAAAAGGGATGCTGGGATTTAACGTCACACTGAACTTTCGCCTTCACAAATGTTCCTCCTTTTATACACTCCAGAGGAGCTGAGAGTGAATATTTTTGTGAAATGAATTGCTTTAAATGCATAACGACACCTTACTGTTTGAAAAGAATTTTTTGGCAAAGTTATGCATCTCTTCATAAAATGGATAATATTTTCACATATTAGGTCTGGTCAAAGGGAAATTATTCTAAAAAGGTTTGGGGAGCTTTATGAAAGATCAGGGCATTTCGGAGTAATTAGAGAGCAGTCCTTAGAGAGCAGAGAATTTAGAAGAGTTTAGAATTTTTATTTCATCCAATTCCCTCATTTTGCAGATGGGAAAATGGAGGCACCAGAGAACATGCTCTGTCCAAGCTAAAAGGGTGGGTGAAGGGCAAAAATTCCTTCTCTGGGTCACTGCCTTCAATCAGGCCTTCGTTCCTCAACGTGTTAGCATATCTCCGCGTGTGCCTCACAGGACACAGTTCTTCTGAATGACTGCCTGCCAGGAGGCCCCCTGTACACACTCCTGTTCATGTCAGCCACGGTCTGTCTCCACATCGAACTTCTTTTCATGTCCCTGATGAAGGAAAGTTATACCTGATTCCATTCTAAACACAACTCCTCCCCCATTCCCTCCTACCCCCACAGGGCCCTGGCTTTCCCACGCCCTCCCGTTCTTGCACTTTCTCCTTGCCCTCAGACAGAGAGGGTGGCAGCTCTAACATCAACTCAGTCTGCTCCTTGCCTTTGAAGGCAACTTCATTCACGAATCCAGTTCCTGCTGCCTCTGTTCATGCTGCCTGGTGGTCTGGCTTCTATCCTCAATCCGCTTTTGGGACTCCTCTCTTAATGATCATATAGCTCCTATCTGTACCACTAAGTGCTTTTCTCTTATTCTGCACGTCGATCCTTCAGCAACACCTAAAACCAGTGACTGCCGCTTCCTTCATGAAGCATCCTCGTCCCCCGGCCACAACATCCTGCTTCTCCTCCTACCTCTGTAAGAGCTTCTGCACCGCACTAAAAACCACAATCAAACTGGGAAAAAATGAATAGGAAGACACAGCAGTAAAAATAAAATGGAGCAGCATTAGGTTGAAAAAGAAGTAAAACACAAGACTACACACAGGATAATTACATTTATAAAAGGTTCAACAAGCAAACTGAAACTATTTCAAGGGATGCACTAATGGGTGGCAAACCTCTAAAAATAATCACTCTCACAAGTGTTAGGACAGCATATCCTTCTGGGGAAGCGAGGGGCTGTGATCAAGAAGCTCCTGGGGTTCTAGCAATGTTCTCTTTCTAGACCTTGCTGGTAGTTACAGACATTTTCACTTCATAATTTGTTAGAATGTACATGTTTTATGCAATTTTCTAGACAGATGATATACTTTAGAATAAAAAGGAATTTGAAAAACAACATCTGTAACTTGTACTCAAAATCTTGTTACCAACTAGACGGTCCCAATTTACACAATTCACCCTGCCGGCTTACAGATAGCTAAAAATGGGTGTCTAAAAACTGAATTTCAATCCAAAACTACAAACCAACCTCTCCCTGCCAGACCATGAGGAAACTACATCTTCTATTTATGATGGCAAAATGCAAGAGAGGAAGTTGAGAGCCAAAGTCACACATGCAAATTAATGGGATAAAAACCAACCAGCCTCATGTTTCTAGAAGCAGGGAGATTTGAGAAATAAAGACGGGAAAACTAAGTGGATGATCAAAAGATCATCCAGATCAGCCTCTCCTGGAAGATGCTGTGAAGTCACAAGCCGGGATTAAGAGAACTGCCCTACTCCCAGGTCTAGCCAGAGACCCTTCCTGGGACTACGGACAGGTCACACCACTCCACTGCCTGCTTTTCCATGTGGAAAGACCAAGAAACCTACTTCTGTTCCATAAAACCTTTAGAGATCAGGACACTAAGATCTCAAGAAAAGAGAGGCTGCCACTGCCTTTGCACGGTGAGCTGGTGGAGAAGTGGAGGCTTCTGACTCCCCTCACACTTGACCTTGCATTAGTGAGGGCTGGCTAGATGGAGCTGCAACAACCATCTACACAGCTCAGTGGCCTAAAGCAAGGACATCCTGTTCCCCCTACACCCCCACCCCGTCAGTGCTCCCAACGGCACAGGTCCAGCTGGAGTTGTGCCAGCTGCCGTGGCAGAAACACAGAGAGCGTGTAATTGCACAGTGGCTGTTAATGCTTCAACCTAGAAGAGATCGCATCTCTCTGTTCATGTTTCACGACCCAAGCAAGACATTTGGCCAAACCTGTCTTCAGGGAGGTGGGAGACAAAACACCACTGTGTGCTGTGATGAGAACTAGGGTTTTGTGGAGGGCAGTAATGATGATGGCCTCAGTCTCCTTCCTCAACAGGCCAATGCCAGACTTCTGAGGACCCTGGAGTTTTTCAGCCCTAGAGATGATCCAACAGGAGGCCTATCAATCTCTTCCAAACCTCTTCCACACAGGTGAGAGAGGACACCGAAGGGAAGAGAAGTGGAAACCACGGCCGTACACCCCTTTACCCATCTACCATGAAAGGTGGCAGTCCGCCTGACTCTCTCGTTCCTAAAGCCCAGCCCCAAGGTGTCAGCATCCTCCACGCTGGGCCACACGGCCAACCCTGGCCAGAGATGCTATGGGACACGGCTCAGGAGGAAATGAGGCTCCCACTCACCCTCCTTCTGTTTTCTCCACTGGAACTCCAGCACTACGTCATCGTGACCCACAAAGGTGTGCACTGGGGTGTTCAAGTCAAAGACGTTCCACAAGAGAAGACTGTTTTCCCTCCGCAGCTGGGGAACCATCACAGTCACCAACCCATTGCTGAAAGGCTACGGCAGGAAAGGGAAAAGCAGGTGATTATTCCAGGGAGACTCGCCTGAATCTTGAATTGCCAAAGTTGGAATGTTTTCCTAACTAAAATAAAGTACCTGATGGGGGGCTCCCAACTCATCTGGGGAAATTTCTTCCCAAATACCTTAAGTTAACCATCACACCTACTTTTCTTTCACATTTATTTTACTTTCTTTGCGCGGGAAGGACCACAGCCAGTAAAAAATAAAAATAAGCCAAATACTGGGAGAACTTTACATTCTAAAATAAGCAAGTGGTTCTGACTGCTGCACACTAGTACACACTGTTTCGTATCCAGTGCTTCCCCTGATCAAGTGTACAAGACACACTGGGGTGAACTCCAGAGCAGCAAGCAGAATTCTTGCCATGTGAGCACACGTCCACATGGGACAGCGCCTCACTGGCCCCAATACTGCAGCTCTTTGGAGGAAAACCATCCAGTTTCAGGACTGACATGTTTTACTCATCAACACCTAATCTGGTAGGGAGCTGAGTGGCCCGTGTGGTAGATAATCAGCCTCTCTTCTTTAAGGAATAAACCATAGTCACCTAAAAGCACATTTATCTTCACTTGCCCTCCGGGCAGCACTCCTGGACTTCTCTGTTTACTTTTTTTTTTTTTTTTTTTTAAGTTTGGTACTATCATCTGTTTTTTAATTTTATTTATTTTTTTTTTTTACAAATAGTTTATTGTCAAATTAGTTTCTACATAACACTCAGTGCTCATCCCCAAAGTGCCCTCCTCCATGCCCATCCCCCCCTCCCCCCCACATCCATCAGTCCTCAGTTTTTGTCAGCATTCAAGAGTCTCTCATGGTTTGCCTCTCTCCCTTTCCCCCACCATTTCCGCCCTTCTTCTCCCCCTTGTTCCTCCGTCAAGTTCCTCCTAATCCTCCTATACGTGCAAACATACGATATTTGTCCTTCTCTGCCTGACTTATTTCGCTCAGCATAACACCCTCAAGGTCCATCCATGTTGCTACACATGGCCAGATTTCATTGTTTCTCATTGCCATGTAGTATTCCATGGTATAGATAAACCACATCTTCTTGATCCATTCATCTGTTGATGGACACTTAGGCTCTTTCCATGTTTTGGCTATTGTGGAGAGTGCTGCTATGAACATTGGGGTACATGTGCTCCTATGCCTCAGCATTTCTGTATCCCTTGGGTAAATTCCTAGCAGTGCTATTGCTGGGTCATAAGGGAGTTCTATTGTTAGTTTCCTGAGGAACCTCCACACTGTTTTCCAGAGGGGCTGTACCAGTTTACATTCCCACCAACAGTGTAGGAGGGTGCCCGTTTCTCCACATCCTCGCCAGCATCTAGGGTCTGTTTACTTTTTAAAGTAAACGTATTAATCCAGAGAAGTATTTCAACTCATAAGAACAGTGTCTGATTTCTTTTTTTTTTTTTTAATGTGTTTTTTTTTTTTTATTATTTCTAGGAGAGAGAGAGAGAGACAACGTGAGCTTGGGAGGGTCAGAGAGAGAGGGAGTCACAGACTGAAACAGGCTCCAGGCTCCGAGCTGGCAGTCAGCACAAAGCCCGACGCGGGGCTCGAACCCACGAACCGCAAGATCATGACCTGAGCGAAAAGTCATACGCTTAACCAACTAAGTCACCCAGGTGCCCCAGAACAGTGTCTGATTTCTTGACAAGAGTTCCTAGATGCAAAAGCCACTTAATACCTAAATTATCTTCTATGTTCCACAGAGCCTTGGGGTGACAGCCTAATGCAGAAAGGCAGCCTTATTCATTCCTGTGCTCCCTTTCGAGTTGACACTAAGGAAAATATATTATCACTGATCAGCAGCTATCAATGTGGCAATGGAAAAAATTGTGGGGAGGCTGATAACAGCCTACCCCCATGTCTGTAGCCTTTGATGGTTTATAAAGCATTTTCACATACAATTTTTCCATAAGGAAAGGCATATTATGCATGTGCTAAATGCCACTGAATTGCACATCTTAAAATGGTAAATTTTATCACAATAATAAAAAGGAAGGCCTCATAAAAATTATTATTCACATTCTACAGATTCAAAAGCACCCAGCAGCCTGCCCAAGGCCACGCAAATAGGAAATGGCTCATTGCGACGTTATTCACAATAGCCCAGATATGGAAACATCCTAAGTGTCCAACAGTGGATGAAAAGATAAAGATGTGTTAGATATAGTCTATGGAATTCTATTCAGCCAGGAGAAAGAAGGAAATCCTGCCATTTGTCACAACATGGGTGGACTTGAGGGCACTATGCTAAGTGAAATAAGTCTGAGAAAGACAAATACTGTGTGATCTCAGTTATATGTGGAATCTAAAAAGGCTGAAGTCACAGAAACAGAGTAAGATGGTGATTACCAAGGGCTGATGGGTGGGGGAAATGGGGAGATGTTGGTCAAACTTCCAGTTAGAAGATGAGTAAGTTCTGGGGAACTAATACACAGCATGGTGACAAAGTTAATACCATATTATACTCTTGACACTTGCTAAGAGAGTAACATTACATGTTCTCAATACAAAAAAGAAGTGCTAATTATGTGATGTGACAGAAGTCTTAGCTAATGCTATAGTACTAATAGTTTTGCAATATATAAATATATCAAACACCTTAAACTTAGACAATATGTCAATTGTAGCTCAATATATCTTGGGGGAAAATTAAATGGCATCGCTGGATCCCAAACCCAGGTCTCCAGAATCTAAAGCCAGAATTCTCCCCAACACAATCCACTGACTGAAAGCCCTTCAATCCTCTGGCTCCCTCTTCCCCCTCCCCCTGCCCTTAGTGACCACCTCTGTGCTACACAGCTTCCAAGGTCATGGTCAGCAACAGACTTTTCCCCAACATTCTAAGCCCAAGTTCTTAAATACACGATAGCTTTTATGCCATCATTACTGCCTTTGCCCCCACCCCTCAACGAAGAGAGAAAGCAAAAACTGCCTCACAAAGAAAATAAAAGAAAATGGCCCTCGTGGCCCCCGCCCCACTCTGCCGCACCTCTGGAACACCAAAATGAAGGTCTCCAGCAGGACGTGGGGTGTCACTCACCGTGTACCTGGCCTTCCAGACAGGCACCTGGCAAGGGAGAATACTGAGGTATTTCCGAGGCTGGCGGTAATCCCAGAACTGGAAGAAAGAAAGCAGGATAATCTGTGAACCAAATGCCATTAAAAAACTCAAAACTGAAATACGCACAGCCTCTCTCTTTGTCCTCAGCATGTTCCAGGCAGCCCCCTGGCCCCGGGACAGTGGCAGAGACACAACGCACCCCCTCCCATTTATAAACATTCCCGGAGGATCTCCGGACTCCACGTGAACCAGCCCCCGGGGGGCAGATCACCATCCGCCTGCCTACTAAACAGCTTTATAAGTGAAAGGTAAGAGTGACATGTTTTCACCTCGCATCGTGTTTACACAGTGTAAGGGAAGGTAACTACAAACCAGAGCTGATGTACTGACTACTCACCGCATTCCGGAGTTCAGAGCTTTCAGTTCTGTATCCCATTTAATCTTTACAACCAAATAACAGGTGTTATTCATCTTTTTCAAATGTGGAAGCTAAATTACTAAACAGTCTAACTTGCGCAAGGTCACACAGGAAAGAGGTGGCTGTTTGGGCACCAACGCACTCACCTACACCCTCACCCGCTCCGCCGCCACTGAAAGTGCGCAACTTGAGGCCGCGGGACACATGAAGGTGAGCTGGACACACTGTGCCTGAGCCATCTGTGCTTTCCATGACAGGACAACTACACTTAGCTTGAGCATTTGTCATGAAAGCAGGAAATGGCAGAGTGCAAAAGGCAGAAGGACCCAGAGGGAGACTCTGAATTATTCAAGTCCTAAGAACCTATTTTCTTTAAAAAAAATTTTTTTTAATGTTTATTTATTTTTGAGAGAAAGAGGCAGAAGGTAAGTGGAGAAGGGGCACAGAGAGAGGGAGACAAAGAATCTGAAGCAGGGTCCAGGCTCTGAGCTGTCAGCACAGATCCTGACACGGGACTCAAACTCACAAACAGTGAGATCATGACCTGAGCTGAAGTCAGTCACTTAACCGATGAGCCACCCAGGTGCCCCACTAAGAAATTATTTTAAAAAATAGATGACCCCCTCCTTCTCTGCACCTCCCCTACTCTCTCTCTCTCAAAAATAAATAAAACATTTTAAAAAATAGATGAAAGAAGCAACTCTGGAAGACATTTGGCAGTTCCTTAAAAAGTCAATGCGCATATACCACTGACCCAGAAATCTCGATTCCTATGTTATTTGTCCTGAAAAACGGAAAATGTTCATTCCCAGAAAAATCAATACATGAATGTTTACTGCAGCTCTATTCATAATGACCAAAAGCTGGAAAGAGCCCAATGAATGTCCTTCTATGGTTCAACAGACATTAAGCTGTAGTATATCCATACAGTGGATTACTGCTCATCAATTAAAAGTATACGATCTATCGACTTTTAAAATAACTTGGATGAATCCTGAAGGTGCTATGCTGGGCAAAAGAAACCACCTCAAAACATAAGATACTGAATGATTTCATTTAAATGACATTCTCAAAAAGACAAAACTACAGTGATGAAGAACACATTAGCAGTTGCTAGAAGTCAGGGGTTGGAAAAGAGTGCAGCTATAAAGGGATCACATGAGGCAATTCTTGTTTCTTCTGACAACTTTTTTTGTCAAATTCAGGCTCCATATTCAAAATAATAAAATTGTTAAGATGTCTCTTCCATCTAAACTACTTCTGGGTTTCCCAGATGGCCACAGGGAAAACTAACTTGCTCCCTCAACTTGTAAAAGAAGGGAAACTAGACATCATTAGGTCTGCTTGGCATTCTCCAGATTTTTAATCAGCTCAACACTTTATGAGTGCTTTCCTGTTATCAAGTCTCCCATATGTGAAAAACTAGCAAATAAAAAAATCCAATCTCCCTAAACTAATTACATACAAGATATTAGTACTACGAATATGTTTTGGCAACTGGTTACTTTTCGTGTTGGACAGCAGCACATTTGTGTTCATTTACAGACTGTCATGCTAACTGTTAACAAAGGTAATCCTTTTAAAAAAAAAAAAAGGATCTGTTTCTAGATTTAAATATGCTCAGTTGGGGACAACTATAACATATAACTTAGGGGACAAGGTAGAGGACCCTGGGGATTTGACCAAGTCCTCACTCACTTTAGAAAATGATCTTATTCACAAGGCAACCACTGACAGTCCGTATGGGATGATGACATATTGCATGTGAGCGAAGGACTGCAGCCTGTTTCAACCCGACAGACTGGTCACTACAGGAACCAGAGCCAGGCCATCCTCCCCTCCATAGGTGATTTCTGCTTTTCTCTTACGTGCCAAAGGTTGCTACAAGCTACAGATCAGAAAGGAAGGCTTCTGAAGAAATATCAGAAGAGCCTTAGGCAAGAAAGAACCACATTCTTGAACAGCTTCACGGGTACAAGACTCTCAGTAAGGATGACCTTGACCCGTCGGCAGACATACATCTGTCTGTCAGGATGTACCAAGGAACCGTGTCTGGATTTCCAGGACACTGTGTCTAAAGAAAGCACTGTCGTAAAACAGACTGCTTAACCCAAGTTCAGGAAAAAGCAATCATCTAAACTGGTATGAAGTCATTTCATTGTGGATAATGTTCTATTTTTACTTTTTTTACCACTCTAATTTTAATAGCCATATAAGAAAAATCCTTTTCTTTCTTTTCGATCTAGTTCTAAGCTTCAATTCAACCGTTTTATAGCTTAACAATATCCTAACTCAGGCGAAACATTCATTCAATGGCATCTTGTTCCAGTGCACCTCTTAGAATTCAGAAAATAAAAGTATTATAAAAATTACTACTACAAGTTACAAGCTAACATATTATCAGGTAAACTTAAAAATGATTACGTAGGAAAAAATGACACACTGACCCTTACCTATAAATTACTAAAAACAATAGTTGAATATTATGAAAAGTGTCTCTAAACTGCTTTACTTTTTATAATTATGCTATTTATATACATTCACTAAAAACTGCTTTCCTTCCACCAGGATATACTGGAATAACTCAAATACCATGTCAAAAAGTCTCATTTACTTCATAAGCTCAGCCTACAAGAAAGGACCAGGGACTGAGTCTCACACATGGAAACTGGCCAGTTACTTGCTTTCATACCTACAGAATCCCAGCCTCACAGGTGGGAGAGATGTCACTGAATGGCGACAAACTTGTGCAAAGAGGAGGGGGTGACCTGGATGGTTTCTGGGCTCTGAACTTGAGCGACAAGGTGACAAAAACCCAAATCCAAAGCAAGCAAACCAACAAAAATCCCTCTGTGGCACATAAAAGTAAATTCCAATCCTAAGGGCCTCAAGGCCTCAGGCGAAGTCAACCTTTTAAGCCTTAGTGTCAGATCCTGGTTTTGCTGACCACGCCGGAGGAAGACGTGGTGTGGGAGCCTTTGTAAACAGAGTGTTAAATTAATGATGCTGGATCACAAAATTGCTGAGCAAACTTCCATGGTCAAATCCCTGTCCTTCCAGACAGGGACCTGAGCTCAAGGAGGACGTGTGGAAGGAGGCTGGCTCTGTGCCCTGCATCCTTGTAAACACAGCACATCCCACGGTCAGGAGAGGAAAAACAACACGAAACGCCACACTCCCAAGATAAACCACAAAAACGAGGGTCCCGGAGACACATAAACCCTCGAGCACTTTCTGCAAGTTACAGAAATCTCTAGCAGAGCAACACTATCCCTGACTTTCTGCAATGCCGATGACTGAACATGTCCTAACTTTTGCAGACATGATCATCTTGTGATAAAATTGCTATTTTTCCGCCCCAGGGAGACTAATCGTAAACTGGTAACCTTAACAATGTTGTGGGCTTTTCTCCTTCACTTATATATCTGGGGTGGGTTTCTTTGTTTTGTTTTGTGTTTGTTTGTTTTTTCTGAAATCTGACTTCATGACAACTTCTTTGCAAATAAGCTTTTCCTTTTTAAATGGTTTAGTCTCTGGCTCCCTTTCACAAAGGGAAAGAAGAAAACCCTCTGAACAAATCCCAGGAGCCACAATGGAGATACGCCGCCCCATCATTCCTAATGGCCTACATAACCAGGTTTACGTGCCCATGCACCCCTAAAACACACGCACTGTGCTACCCTCCTATAGACTTCCTTCCGAAGAAAGTGCTGTTACAAAATCTGGTGCCTCCCAAACACAACTCCCCCAACTGTCCCAGCAGATCACTCACCTTGACCGAGTTGTCTTGGCTAGAGGTAGCAAGAATGTGCTCGATGTCTGGGTGCCAGTCCAGGCCATGGATTTTGGAGAGGTGGGCTGCGAGGTACTCCACAGCGGTGCTGGGTTTCTACAACAGGATCAGCACTGAGTGTTGTCAGTTCACAAATCACTCGTTGAGTGTCTACCACGTAACAGTACTACCAGATCCTCTGTCTACCCCTAAGAAACTCCACTTTGTTTTGCTTAAAACAAACAAACATGCAACAACAACAAAAAAGACCTATCCAGCTCTCCAGCATGCTTGGCACATATGCCTGTGAGCCGGACTTCTTTCCATTCCTGCCCCTTGTGTGGCTTTAATGAAGGACACAAGGCGGTGTGTGCTCTTCCCCCGAGGAGGACAGACTGCAGAGCTGCCCCCCCCCACCCCACCTCCTTGCTATCACTCAAGGAGAGGGGCTGTGACATGTAAACAGACCTGCCCCCCACAATCCTGGGGGTAAACCCACCAAACTTAAAGTAATTGAGCACCAAGACCCCAAAAGAGAACAAACACACATTGCAAAAGGAAACAATACGTGATTAATAAGGTTATATAAAACAAGCAAAGGCAGAAGGAAACCTCAGAAATACACATTAAAATAACATTTTATGGGGCGCCCTAGGTGGCTTAGTCAGTTAAGGGTCCGGCATTGGCTCAGGTCATGATCTCCCAGTTCATGGGTCTGAGCCCCGTGTTGGGCTCTGTGCTGACAGCTTGGAGCCTGGGGCCTGCTTCATATTTTCTCTCTCTCTCTTTCTCTCTCTCTCTGCCCATCCCTTGCTTGTGCTTTGTCTCTCTCTCAAAAATAAAAAAAACATTTTAAAAAATTAAAATAAAATAAGATTTTACTAAGCTATCAAATTAGAAGATGTTTGTAAGTAACACTCAATGCTGATGAGGCTGCATTTGTCACTGCTACTATTTATACAAAATAGCACAACCTTTTGGCAAAAAACTGACAATTTTTATCAAGCAACTTAAAATTTTCCTTTTTTAAGAGAATACCCCATTTCACAAAAAGCTTTAGATAACAAAAGACATTCATCTTGGTGTTCTCGGACTACCAGAAAACCAGAAACAACACATACAGTAAGTGGGGAATAATTAAATTTTAGAGTCGATTATAGTATAGCTGTCTGATCCAATACGATGTAGCCACTAAGTGTTCTACTTAGGGATTACAGCACAGGGAAAATGCATCTGTTGTAACATTAAATGAAAAAAGTACAGGGCCGCCTGGGTGGCTCAGTCAGCGGAGCATCCAACTTCAGCTCACGTCATGATCTCACAGTCCATGAGTCCGAGCCCCGCATCAGGCTACCGGCTGTCAGCGCAGAGCCTGCTTTGGATCCCCTGTCCCCCTTCTCTCTGCCCCTCCCCAGCTCATGCTCCGTCTCTCAAAAATAAAAATGAACATTAAAAAAATAGAAAGTATATATGACTATGTACGTGGCATGATTAACCAATATTTGAAAAAGCATAAGAAGGAGCACCTAGGTGGCTCCGTAGGTTGAGTGTCTGACTCTTGGTTTCAGCTCAGGGCATGATCTCATGTTTCATGGCATTGAGCCCCACGTCAGGCTCCACACTGACAGTGTTGGGCCTGCTTTGGATTGTCTCTCCCTTTTCTGCCCCTACCCCTGCTCACACTTGTTCTCTAGGATAAATAAACATTTAAAAAAAAAAAAAAAAGCATAAAAAAAGACCAAAATGTTAGCATTTGTCTCTGAGTAATAGGTCTACAAATGGTTATTATTTTCCCTTTTACATTTTCTACAAAGAGCATCTATCACTTCTATAATTAGTGTTGGTCTATGAGGTCTCCAGAACCAGCCTCCCTGAGTTCAAATCTTGACAACATACCATGCGTCAGTTTACCTATCTGTAGAATGGGGATAAAAACAGTACTTCCTTTAAAGGCTAGTTAGATAAAGAGTTCTTAGAACAATGCCTGTCCATAATAAACGGTTAGCAAATGTTACTATTATGAGTCATCTGGGTGCTTGAATGAAATCCAACATCACCACTACTACTGTACTTTTTGAAGGCTCTGACGCCTGGAGCCATCAGGGCTGCTTTGACATGGGAAAGTGCCAGAGAAGTAGGAACATGCAGTAACTTGTAGTAAAGTAACAATCCATTTGAGCAAAACTTTTAAGTATTAATAGAAAAAAAAAGGTTAAAACCCTTTAAACAGAGGAGATAAAATGGACGAGGGAAGTCAGGACTGTTAATGGAACAGTCGGAAGACTAGAAATGAATAGTTTGGCAGTCGATTTCTGCCAGATAAAGAACACTACTAGTTTTCCAATACCAGTTTGGAAAACAAGTACTGACAGGGTTTATGGCTAAATACCAAATGGTTTATTTTGCCTAAGGCCTGAAAACAGTCTAATGCAAGTATATATGCCCTACAAATTAACCAAATATTTTACTTAAGCCATTTACTATGTTTAAGTGCCATGCTAATGATGAAAGGAATAAAACCAGTCACCGATTTAAGAAATAAAGAGAGGGGCGAACGGGCTATTACCCGACTGGATGAAGGGACAGAGACAAAAACTAGAAGATGCACCTGGCCACCTCTACTTATAAAGTCACCTTCTCCCCTGAGAGCCACCTAAGGCAGAGGGCTTTGCTGGCACCCAGTGCAGCAGACTCCGCGTCTCAGCTTCCTCTCCTTCTCCTCTCCCCAACTACATGACCAACTCCCTGCCATGAGGGAAGGGATGAGGCTGCTGGGGCCAGGCTGACACTGGACGGTCAGCATCCAGGCTGACGGTCTCAGGAAAACGACAAGTGGGTGCTCCCCAGAGGCTGAGGAGCTCTAGCCTCCAGTTCCAGAAAGCAGGCAGCAGTAGGGCAGCCCAGATCTCACAGAAGTCGACTGCTCTGTCCATTACTACCCAATCATCCGGCAGGTAAGTATGTGGGGGCCTTTCCCCAAGTCCTTGTTCTCTCTGATGCCAACAACCTGAACTCCCCAGACTCTCCATGGCGGCAGCTGTCCGGGACCCTGCCCCTCAGGTACCGGGGCTGTGCAGGGAGAATCTGTGCTCTGCAGGCTCTTCTGAGGCTGACAGGACAGCCAGACGTCTAAGGTAGGATCTGAGCATGCTCTGTACCTCGCCACAGTGATTTATACCAGAAATACTCAGGATGGAATATGTCCCAGGAACAACTAGTTCGCACTTCGCAATCTGGGTCAGGGATAAGAAGCCTGCTGACCATTCTACAACAGCGTCTGGTCCCTAGGCCCGACCTCCTCCGTGGTCCACTCCCTATGATTATCTTCGTTTTGAAGACAAGGTAACTGAGGCTTGGAGTAGTGCAGTGGCTCACCTGACATAACTAGGAGGCAGCAAAATGGGGCTCTCACCTAGGTGTGGTCCAGTTTGTTTTCTTAACCACTGATCATAATCTTCTCTATCTTCCTTCAACGCCAATTTGATCAGGAAGCAAATGTCATCTGGTACTGTGATCTTAAAATGCCCATTTGCCACACTGCACAGGGCACCCTGGCCTCTCAACACAAGTCCTGCTATCACAACAGCCTCTTCATTCCTGTGAGGGACTAAAGACCAACTGGGGCGGAGGGGGGGAAGAGACTACTCACCCGCTTGTCCCATATCCGCACATCCCCATCATGACTGGTGGCGAGGCAATTAGCATTTTTTTTATTCCACTTGACCTGTGAGGCACCCGCTGGAAAGAAAAATCAGGGGAAGGAAGCTGCTGCCGTCAAGTCCTCTGGGACCAGAGCGGAGCGTGTCCAGGGGAGCTGGGTAATGAGTTCCGGCCGACTGAGAACAGAACCCTTCAAGTTTCTAGGACAGCACCACCTCCACCATTAAAGAGAAAATGAAGCCAAAAAATAAATGAATTAACACAGTGGAACACGATCAGAGGCACCTAATTGAGGAAATACTGACTCAGGAAGAAAGTCTACAGGTTACCTCGGCGCAGAAGCAGCAGGGAGACAGTTTCTCATGGGTAGCACTTGAGCTCAGCTCTGGTGGCTGCTGACAGACTACTCGTCACACAACCTGGCGCTTCCACCCAGACAGGCCTCGGCTCGGTGCCTGCTCCTTCCCACTCACTTCCTCACCTCCTTACCTATTAACCAGGCAGTCTTGGAGAAACAAAGGTTTCCTCGGCTGAAGAATAAGCCCCCGTGTTGCTCGATTCTGCCCTCTGAAGGGTATGGGCACCCACCCCCTCCTGCGCTCTCTTCCCCCAAAAGCGGCTACACGTGGCCCTTGGCCCTGCATTAGGTCAGGGAAAGGGAACGTCGCTGGCACTGTGAACTGGGTCCTCTCCACACTCTACCAACACAAAGAAGTAACAACAATAACAAGGGAACTATTTAAGAGAGGAGGTGTAGCGTAAGATGCCAGAGGGACTGAGGTCTGAGGAAAACCAGGACCTATCAGCACTTCTAGTGGACTCTTAAAAATCACCCAGTTGGAGTGCCTGGGTGGCTCATTGCTTTAGCACCCCACTCTTGATCTCAGCTCAGGTCATAATCCTACAGTTCATGAGTTCAAGCCCTGCATCGGGCTACTCGCTGATAGCACAGAGCCTGCTTGGGAATCTGTCTCTCCCTCTCTCTGCTCCTCCCCTGCTTTCTCTCACTCTCTGTCTCAAGATAAATAAACTTTAAAAAAGAAAATAACTAAGTTAATTAAGCTAAACCAGAACAACACAACAGTTCTCCTTCCCATCTTTTCTAGTCTTCACTCAGACAACACATAATATTTCTCCCTCTGGGGGGCCGTTTATTAATGGGGACGCCATAGTGGATCCAGGGCTTTGGAAAGCAAACTGAACCTCAAGGTCTAGAGTGACAGAGCGAGGACTGAGAATCTGTTAGGAAACAGAGTTAGTGTCCAAAAATTACCTTTGCTTGGTTTTGGGGACAGTATTTGTTTGTTTGTTGTGTTTTTTGCCTGAGACACAGGGCATCTTAAATCACCTAAGAATGAGTGTGGAGATCCCTAGAGGAGGAAGGTGGTACACTACTTAAGAGACACGGCTTCTTAGCAAGAACAGGTATCAGCTAAAGGAGAAGGTAAGAAGAGCCTGACCCATTTCCTCACGACAGAATTACTCAGACTTCCAAAAAAATCTACTTTCCCCAATGCAGGGGACCACCGGACCATGAAGCCTTCCACAGGGTTCTGGGAACCCCTTAATTCAACCGGCTTTACTAGGATCATGACAACAGAGTCAAACAGATCCCAGACCACAGGTGTTCTCAGACAGAGAATACTCTGGAATACACACATGCTCTTGCTTACTCCCTACCCTGAAGATATAAACAGTGAGCTCATGGAGGGATAGGAACCATGGCCCCCAGGAAGCAATACTAGCCGAGGCTGAACCTCTCAGTGATGGTAGATCAAGCAGCTCATGAAAACCCACAACCTCTCATTTGCCTCTTTTCTCCCGAGGCAGCTTTGCTACCACTGAGAAATCTCACTGAGGTGCAAAAAAGAAAGAAGTCTCCCTACCTCTATTCTTTAGAGGGCTTAGTACAGAAAAGAAAGCAATCAGAACGAATGCGTTGAAAAAAACCTTTCTTTTTGGAGCTCCTCTAAAACCAATCTAACTTAGAAACCTCCAAGTAGAAGCAACAGAATCCCAGGAGAGCAACTGAGGCATTTATAGACCATTTGTATTTTCATTCAGTTGGATGTCTTCTGCCACCATGTCTGTGGGTCAGCATATACCTCAGACCGTAACTGCCTAAAGGCTGGGGGGGGGGGGGGTTTAGTAAGGTGGGGGTTGATCAACAGATCAGCACAAATGCTGACCTTGGGCTACAGCACTGAACAAAACATATGTGGTCCCTAACTTCACAGAACAGATAATCCACCTGTTTAATACAGTTGTGATGCTCAACCTCTTTAAATGATGAGGCGTGGAAATACGGGGAAAAAAAGAATCATGTAAATCATGTAAATCATTTTGGAGCAAATACCACATATGAATTCAAATGTAACAAAAAGATACAAAGGAGCAGGATTTAAGAGATAGATGATGAATGTTTTTAACAAGTATACTAAAACACAATACTGATGACTGACCTTCATTGCTGTGATAAACCAGTTCTGTGCCCAAATTCTCCTCTGAGGAATTAGTGGAAATACCCCACAATGGACCCAAAACACAATTCTAGAAACAGTCTATTTCAACGGAGCAAAGAGAAGAGGTAGACCAGAAAGTAGTTTCAAAGTTTCAGTGTACCCATATTACATGATGACACGGGGACCCAATCAGCATAATCTAGATTCTGGGGAAACTGCAGGGCAAACCACCTGGTTTCTTCAATAAATAAACCTCAGGAGAAGAAAAACAAACCAAAAAAGGAGAGGGAGAAGAAACCTACCAATTACAAAAGGTGAGAATTCCATCAACCATTTATAAGTATGTTCTCTATTTGGATTTTGATTTAACTAATTTGTAAAAAAACAAAACAACAACTGAGACTCTTAGGGGAAATTCAAATACTGCTTAAATATTTGATATTAAAGAGCCACCATTAACATTTTTAGGTCCGTTTGTAGTATTGTGGTTACATTTCCATAGAGGATTCTCCTCTTGTAGAAGTATTACTTACTGAAATATTTGTTGAGGAAATGATATGACACTGACATACTTCAAAATAATTCCAAAGGAGATGGGGGTGGGGGGCAGGGCAGTGGGCAAGGGTAAAGATGAAATAAGACTAGCTGGACAGGCACAACTGTGGAAGCTGGGTCATGAACACAAGGCAGTTTGTCTTCTTCTATTTTTTATAGGTATTTGAAATTTTCCACAAAAGTTAAAAGTTTAGGGGCACCTGGGTGGTTCAGTCAGTTAAGCGTCTGACTTCAGCTCAGGTCATGATCTCACCGCTCGTGAGTTCAAGCCCCGCACTGGGCTCTGTGCTGACAGCTCAGCGCCTGGAGCCTGTTTCAGATTCTGTCTCCTCTTCTCTCTGCCCCTCCCTGACTCATGCTCTCTTTCCCTTTCTCTATCTCTGTCTCAAAAATAAACATTAAAAAAATTTTTTTAATAAATAAAAAGTTTGAAAACAAACTATTTCGGCTCCCATCCTTGAACCCTTAAATAAGCTCCTGAGCACACTCAGCAGTCCTGAGAGCAGCCTAAAGCAAGCCCCTTGCAATGAGGCACTTATAATCCCGCCCAGCAGGAGCCAGGTGTGGGGCAGGGGACAGTCCCCATGGGAGCAGGGGAAGTATCCACTCACCTACAGCAGACAGCGCAACGGTAGGCTTCCTTGTGTCCCTGAAATAGAAAAGTCAGAAATCAAATGCCCAATTCATAGGCCACCATCCACCTGTACTTTTCACCCTGTGCACACCTTTCTCCACTCTGCTTCCAGTGGGTACCTGGAGCTCAGAGGGAACGTGAGGGCCTTAGAAACAAGTGTAAAGGGAGGCCTGTCTCCCTTAGGGGACAAACTTTCTCAGCTACTTCCACTTAGGGGACAAACTTTCTCAGCTACTTCCACTGAGGATGAGTCTGAATTTCAAATCACATAGTTGCAGCCACAGAAAACAAACTCTATGATTCAGCACGGCTGGCGTGACCCTGATTGTAGGGGTGGAGGAAGCCGAAAGAAGCCCCTCCTGGTGTCATTTCTCCTAGTGGCAATGAAGGGACAGTCACGGAGGCATAACTCAGCAAGAACCTTCCCAGTAGCACTTCAAAGGTGAAGTCAAAAAGCTACTGCAATAGTCCCAGTCGCTAACAGGTGGAAACCGAGGTGTCCACCGACAGATGAGTAGATCGACAAAATGTGGTCCAGCCGTACAATGGACTATTAGCCAGCCTTCTGACAGAAGGAAATCCTGTCACACGTGACAACATGGATGAACCTTGAGGACATGATGTTAAGTCAAGTAAGTCAGTCACAAAAAGACAAATACTGCATGACTCCTCTCCCACTTGTCAGAAGAATCTAAAGTAGCCAAAACCATAGAAACAGAAAGTGGGAAGGTGCTTAATGAGGAGAGTGTTAGCCTGAGAGGAGAAAGTTCTAGGGATATGATGCACAACAATGTGAATATATTTAACTGAACCATACACTTAAAAATGGCGAAGATGGTGTATTTTATGTTTTGAGTTTTTCGACCACAACTAAGAATAAAAACAAAAGAAAACCCTACTCCTGGATACAATGGGAGACTCCTGGAGAGAGAGATACTCCTGGGGTCACCACAAAGCCGGAGGGCAATTTCTCCACCAAATGGTAAAGTGACAGAACGCAGCGCCAACCCAGGGCTGGGGGGCCGGACGGCCAATCTGTGGCTCGGGCTTACTAACCCAGAAACTCTGAAAAGGAATCATCTGTTCAGCATCTTTTAATCCTTAAATTATAAAACCAATGATTTCATGTAAATGAGGAATACTCTAACCTTGCCTCTAACTCCCTGGGGTTTTATTTAAAAGCGCCTCCCTCCCATTTCCCCCGGGTTTTGTGCTCTGTCCCCACTCGGGCGCTGCCGTTAGACTGACGCCACTGAGGCACTTCCCTGAGGGGATGCATATGAAATCCACTGCGCACACCCTCTCGGACTCCCTTTCCCCGGTCTGTCCACCTCTTGGTGCCAACCACCACCGAGCCACTGCCATTTGGGTGCGGAGCAGTCCGCTGACGGGAGAGGGGGTCCCATCGGGGGACTCTACACACCATGCCCTCTGGTTAGTCACCTTGAATTGTTATGGCAGAGGGAGCCATACTCTACAAAGGGAGAAGGGGGACAGACGACATGCCAGGCCCTAGGCTCGGGGCTCCTTCCCTCTTCACCTCCTGAAGGGGAACCCTGAGAGGTGGCTCTCAGCCGCACGGGGGACTGAAGCCTCACAAGGAGCAAAGCAGATGTGTCTCGTAGCACCGCCTGCTGCAGCAGATGCGTGTCTGTGCCCATCACAACTCCCCACTGTCATCTGCCACTTCAGTTAAGCTTCAGCCTGACTTTCAAATGCCAGCACCTGTGTCCCTCTACACAAGGGATTTCCCTGGCTGCTGAAGCCTGCTTTGCAAACCTCTGTGACAGGCCCGAAGTGCCAGGGAAGGGAGGACCCGGGCGCAGCCTGCCACCAGCAACTGACAGGGGATGACGCCCCCACTTCCTGAGCCCTCGAGGGTGGGACACCTCTGAAGAGTTCTGTACTAGCACCTAGCAGTCCCCACTAGGAATAAGCTCCATGTGCTCAGGGTGCCACCCGGGGGGACAGCGTGCCCTCCGTCTGCAGCCTTCCCAGCCCCACCTCTCCTCCCACCGGCACCTCTGTCACCCCCTCAACAGCGTCTTCCAACGCATGCTCATCTCGGGGTCTACGCCCAGGGGAAGCCAAACTAAGACAGCTGGTCTCCAAAACAAAGGTCTCAGATCATCCCCCAACCCAGCGGTTTGGCCTTTTAATTGTTCTTACTTGATATCCCAAATGTAGATGTACGTGTCCACAGAGCTGGTAACCAGGAAATCTGGCTCAAACACTGCCCAGTCCAAGTCGCTGGGAACATGAGAAATAAACAGAACAACAAAGAGAAAAAAAATTCAGAGTTCAGTTCCAAAGCACTAGCAGATTTCGTTTCTAGTGGCTTCAGAGTCACCATTAATGGTCCTCCTTAACATGATGTAGGCTAGAAATCTCCAAACTTCTTTGGGAATGAACAAGACTTAACTGAGCTCTGAAGAAAACTTGTAGGTCCTTTACCCTGTCATCACCAGCTATACAATCACCTGCCCCCCTCCCTCCCAAAATGGAGGATTTCAACTTCAAACACACACACACACACACACACACACACACACACACACACACACACACACACACCAAGGCAAAAACATTACATAATTTTTAACTTGTAGTTTTCTAAACCAGATTCAACCACAGGTACCTCGAGTAAAACGAACATCTCTCAAAGCAGTGGCAAACCACCATGTTGCCACGCAGCTTTCAGGAAGGGTAAGACCTCCCTACTCACGTCCTCCCTCCTAGAAAGGCAGTTACTGCGCAGTTAACACAGGCCAGACATCTGGCCTTTCCCAGTACTTCCGGGTCAGCTCCCCCACTCCTGCACTCCCTGCTGCTACTTCCTAGGATGAGTGTTCTCTGCCCAGAAATAGTGACCCAAGGACAAGATGGATCAAGGAACACTCCAGAAGGCCATGGGCGGGAGGCAGCTGTGCCCCACAGCCAAGCATAGGGCTGCGTCCTGCTGTCTGTGCTCCCGCGCACTGGCGAACATAAGCTGAGGATTCTGCTGGCATAACTGCGTCTCCCTCCCGTGGCAAAAATCAGCTCTAATTCTTCACTCCAGACTAGGCTGTCTGAGTGTCTTCTGGAACTGAGGTTAGCAGTTACATGAATGCTGGTTCCTAAATACTGGCTGATCCTTACTGTGAGAGCCACCGTTTCAGTGAACACTGAGGGCCTAGCAGTCACCCGGGGCCAATGTAGCACAGAGGGTCAAGTTGTGGAAGGAGGACAGAGCCTTCATGTCACTTCCCAAGGGACTATGACAAAGTGAGACAGGCCACGAGCTGTGGAGGGCTGGTGCCTACCTGATTACACGAGTGTGGCCTTGTAAGGTTGTGCCAACTTCCCCACTGCCATCTTTCCACTTATAAAGGTCGACCCGTTGGTTACTCTGAAAAGAAACAAGGGGAAGAAGGCAGCCAGTCCCACACCCGAACACATGCTCTCACCCCCATCTGCCCAGGGCTGAGAAGAGGAAGCCATGCAGGAACCAATCTGCATGGCAGAGACCCTACAGGCTGACTTGCTCACAAAGCCATCAGAAATGAGTACAATTAGGATCTCCTGGGGTGGCTCAGTCGGTTAAGCATCCAACATCAGCTCAGGTCATGATCCCAGTTTTAAGTTCAAGCCCCACATCGAGTTCTGTGCTGACAGCTCAGAGCCTGGAGCCTCCTTCCGATTCTGTGTCTTCCTCCGTCTCTGACCCTCCCCCACTCATGCTCTGTCTCTCTCTTTCTCTCTCAAAAATAATAAACATTTAAAAATATTAAAAAAAAAAAAAAAAAAAAAAGGGGCACCTGGGTGGCTTAGTCGGTTAAGCGTCCGACTTTCACTTAGGTCATGATCTCGCAGTTCGTGGGTTCGAGCCCCGCGGTGGGCTCTGTGCTGACTGCCAGCTCAGAGCCTGGAGCCTGTTTCAGTCTGTGACTCCCTCTCTCTCTGACCCTCCCCTGCTCACACTGTCTCTCTCTCTCTCTCTCTCCCAGAAATAAATAAAACATTTAAAAATATATATATTAAAAAAAAAAGAGTACAATTAATATGTGAGCCAATCTGAGCTCAGCACATAGGACTACAAATTTCCAAACTGCAGGGCAGTGCTATCTTCAAAGTGAATCTACCCTGAGTGGCTGCAGCTAAACTGAAGCCACAGAGGCACTACCTGAGTAGTACCTGAGTGATGGCTTATGGAGATGCACCCCTCACCCCTCCCCTATTGCCCCCCCACCCCTGGCTGCTAGGACCACTCCCAACTCTGAGCATCACACACCCATCTCTCCAGCTGCTGTCACACTAGATGCTTTCAGCTCACCCTCTCTACTTATCAAAAGCCCAGAGTCCATCCATAACACTTTAAAAAACACATATACACAAGAAAACAAAACCACTATCAAAGGGGTATCCTAGAAAGCAAAATTATACAAGACTCCTTGAAATATGCCTATACTGAATTTATTATTTTTTTTCTTAATGTTTATTTTTAGAGAGAGAGATTCAGAGAGAAAGGGAGACAGAGGATCTGAAGCAGGCTCTGTGATGACAGCCCAGAGCCTGATGTGGGGCTTGAACTCACATACCATGAGATCATGACCTGAGATGAAGTTGGTCGCTTAACCAACTGAGCTACTCAGGTGCGCCTAATACTGAATTTCTCTTCTTTTCTTTTTTTTAGTATTTTTAAAAACTTTTTTTTAATGTTTTATTTATTTTTGAGAGAGATATAGAGACAGCATTGTGCAAGGGAGGGTCAGAGAGAGAGGGAGATAGAGAATCTGAAACAGGCTTCAGGCTCTGAGCTAGCTGTCAGCACAGAGCCCGATGCGGGGCTCAAACCCACGAACCGTGAGATCGTGACTTGAGCTGAAGTCAGACACTTAACAGACTGAGCCACCCAGGCACCCCTATTATTTTTGAGAGAAAGACACAGCACGAGCAGGAGATGGGTAAAGAGAGACAGAGACACAGAATCTGAAGCAGGCTCCAGGTTCTGATCTGTTAGCACAGAGCCCAACCTGGGGTTCAAACCCACAAACCATGAGATCATGACCTAAGCTGAAGTCAGATGCCTAACCAACTGAGCCACCCAGGCATCCCTATACTGAATTTCTTAAAGGGTTAGGCATAAAGATCTAGGAAAGACTGACCAGGAAAAAACACACTCCAATGGGGAAAGGAGGAAAGAAAAAGCTATATTTCACTGAAACAAGCAGCCAGCAGAATATCTAAATATCATGAGCTTATGAAACATACCAAAAGTGAATAAAGAAAGATGGCAACAGACTGATTACTGATACACAGGCTATCTAATAATTTCTGAACTGATAATATAGATGCAAATCTATTAATATCTATATATTACTAGACTGATTTTCATTTTAGCTCAGAGATGGACAGATGTAGAAAGTTCTGAGGTTTTTATCCAGAAATGCCAGTTTCCAATTCTAAATAGGTTCCTAGTCAAAGGTTAGGATTCAAAACAGCTTCCAATGGGAACAGGAGTAAAAAGAAAAGTCCCCCCCATCTTATAAAAATATCTGCTGTCATTGCTAGAGGGTCTGCTAATACCAGTCTACGTCCTAGGAATCTTTCTGTTTTTATAAATTTTTTTAAATTTTATTTACTTTAAAGAGAGAGACAAAGCACAAGTGGAGGAGAGGGTCAGACAGAGGGAGAGGGAGGGAGAGAGATAGAAAGAATCATTAAAAAATTTTTTTAATCTTTATTTATTTTTGAGAGAGAGAGAGAGCGAGCGAGCATGAGCAGGGGAGGGGCAGAGAGAGAGAGACAGAGAATCTGAAGCAGGCTCCAGGCTCTGAGCTGTCAGCACAGAGCCTGACACGGCGCTCAAACTCACGGACCACAAGATTATGACCTGAGCTGAAGTCGGATGCTTAACCAACTGAGCCACCCTAGGTGCCCGGAGAGAGAGAGAGAGAGAGAGAGAGAGAGAGAGAGAGAGAGAGAGAGAGAAAGCTTAAGCAGGCTCCATACTCAGCACAGAGCCCAACATGGGGCTCAATCCCACAACCCTGGGACCATGACCTAAACCAAAATCAACAGTTGGACACTCAACCAACTGAGCCACCCAGGAGTCCTACTGTACTTTGAATCTTAAGAAACCTGCCCTCTGCTCTGTCACACAACGCTGTACAGAGCGGGTCATCACCCATGTTAGAAGTGAGGCAGCTGAGGCTCAGAAAGTCAGGAGAGTACTAAAGATAAAATAGTGAGTATCAAAACTAGGACCTGACCTCACATATGCCTAACTCCAAAGCTCTTTCTCCTAAGAAAGGCTGCCTTCCAACCAAGAACAACAAAAGAAAAAAAAATCAATAAATTGAATTCTATCAAAATCAAGCCTTTTATATATCAAAGGACATTATTAATAAAGTGAAAGACAATCAATAGAATTAGAGACATACTTGCAAATCATATCTCTGGTAAGAGTCTAGTATCAAGAATATATAAAGAACGCTGACAACTCAGCAGCAAAAAGACATAAAACCCAATTTCAAAATGAGCAAAGGATTTGCATAGATATCTCTCAAAAAAAGATACACAAATTGCCCACAGGCACATGAAAAGATGCTCAACATCATTAGTCATTAGGGAAATGCAAATCAAAACCACAGTACGATACCACTTTCTCCCACTAGGATGGCTATACTTTAAAAATAAAAATAAAAAAAAAACAGGAAAACAATGATTTTGGTGAGAATGCGGATAAACTGGAACACTGCTGGTAGGACTATAAAACAACTCAGCTACTGTAGAAAAGTCTGATGGTTTTTCAAAAAGTTAAACACAGGCTTACCCTGCAATTCCACTCCAAAGTACATACCCAAAACAACTGAAAACACGTACTGAAGAAAGTACAGTTACACACCTGTCCACTTCCACCTTACTGACAAAAGCCAGCCCAAACGTCCATCAGAGAATGAACGATTAAACAAAACATGGTATAGTCATACAATGGAATATTATTCAGCCATAAAAAAAAAAGAGTAAAGCACAGATACATGCTACAGCAGACACAAAAGGTCACGTATTCTACGTTTCCATTTATATGAAATATCCAGAACAGATAAATCCACAGAGACAGAACACAGACTGGTGGCTGTCAGGGGCTGTGGGGAGGGGCATAGGGAGAAACCGCTTCGTGGTAGAGAGTAAAGTTTTACTCTGGAGTGATGGAAATGTTTGGAAACTAGAGAAGGGCAGGGGCTGTGTAACGTGTGAATGTAAATAACATTAAACTGTCTACTTTAAAATGACTGTCCAAAGGAAAAAAAAGGCTATCTCACCGTTCGTAAACAAATGCAATGTTAATCCACTTAGGCCAACTACTGACTGGTTAGCCTAAATCAGTTCCCAATCAGCGGCAATTTTGCTTCCCTGGGACATTTAATAACATCTAGAGACATTTTCAGTTGTCATGGTGATGGGAATGGCGAAGATGCTACTGGGATTAGGTAGGTAGGAGCCAGGGATGCTGCTTTGTCTCTTACAGTGCACAGGACAGATCTTGCTACAAAGAATTATCTGGCCTGAGAGGTCACTGGAGCCCAGGTCTAGGACCCCTGGACCAAACAATCAGGGGCTGAGGATGAGAGAGGAACAAAACTCCTAAGGTGTAAGCCAACACAAAGAGCATTTTTTCCTAACTCACAGGAAAGGGGTTCGGGAATGGGAAAGCAGTAGACTGGCCCTAACTTCTCCTTCAGAACAGCCCCCCAAACCAGTTCAACCTCAGATGTCCATGGTGAGAGTCACAAAGATTCTTTGTTTGTTTATTTACTCATTTAGAGACAGAGCACAATCAAGGTAGGGGTAGAGAGAGGGAGAGAGAATCCCAAGCAGGCTCCACACTGTCAGAGCGTGACACAGGGCTTGAACCCATGAACTGTGAGACAGTGACCTGAGCTGAAATCAAGAGTCAGACACTCAACCAAATGAGCCACCCAGACACCCCAGACAGTCAGATTCTATTTTGGAAATGACGGGAAAGAGCAGTTTTTTGTTCCTTCTAAAGCTGACAACGTTGCTTTTCTTTCTTTTTCTCAGGTGCTTCCCTCTCACAGACTGTCATTTCTGATAAGAATGGAGCCAGACAGCACTGTGAATGCTTGCATCCCCTGGATGATAAGAAGTGTTCTTTAAATACTGTTCTTCCAGCTCAGTGCAAAGGAGCCAAAGGTTTAGATCTCTAATTCTAGGAGAGTAGAATGCTGGTGTAGAATCTGATGAGATATCAGAGACGATCTAGCCTAGATCTTTCTTTCTGTCATGAATCCCTTGAAAAAACAATAAAATGTATACATCTTTTCCCTGGAAGAAATCACATATAAAAAGACACATATAATATCAGGAGGTTAGCCAATCTAATGAATCCCAGTCAAGAAAGGACCCCTTCCTGGGGCACCTGGGTGGCTCAGTCAGTTAAGCACCTGACTCTTGGTTTCAGCTCAGGTCATGATCTCACAAGCCACTGTGTCGGGCTCCGTGATGATAGTGTGGAGCCTGCTTAGGATTCTGTTTCTCTTCCTCTCTCTCTGCTCCTCCCCAACTTGTTCTCCCTCTATCTCTCTCTCAAAATAAATAAATAAATAAACTTTTAAAAACAGAAGGATTCCATTCAAGTGAAAGGGTGTATGGAGTCTTCTGATCCCTCTGAAAGCAGTGAAGGTCAGAGTCACTGTCCAGTTACATTCCTGTCAGTGGAAACCAGTTCTTATAACACACAGAAGTGGAGGCATCTACTCATTTCCCTTTCAAAATCTGGATCCTCAGAAACACAAGATCTGACACCGATGGTACCAGCAGCTCTGTTCGTATATAGATACACACCATATGTGCATGTATACATATGTGTCTTTAATTTGCCTCTATCTTCCTTTTAGAACCATCCACATGTCTTTTCTGCCTGAGAAATGAGAGTTACGTTCTCTTCTCTACATAGAACATAGACCGACCAGCCTCGGCTCACACTTTAACAGCCTTTTCCTGTACTCCTTAAATGGCTCACCGAAGCTGCAAAATAGTGTGCGAAGCTGTCGTGAGGATTCCACTGCACAGCTCCAATGTCCCACTTGCTCTGGCGAGAGATCTTTCGGTGACCTTCGAAAGGGGCATCTAGATTAACGATGTATAAGAATCGGCGGCTAGGAAAACAACATCAACATTATGACAATATAATAGCATTAGCATTAAGACAGAAAAGCACATTTGGAATTACATATGGTTTACAGCCAGTGCTCAAAATATCCCCAGATTTATATGACATTTATCTACTCTGAAAGGCATACAAGTGGCAGGTGGAATTCAAGGTGACAGTTCACCAAGCAGGAGCCACGTCCCTGCGAGAGCCTGTCTCCAGAGATGGGCTTCCCGACTGGATCCTTGGGAGTCTGACATCTTCCCACCAGCTTCAGCTCCAAGCCCACTCCACTCTGGCCTTTCCCAATCGCTCAGCTGGGGGTAGTTCTGGTGCCCACACAACTCCCCCTGTGCAGTTTGCACTGTGGAGGCAGCCCTGATCCCCACAGTACAACTACCGATGGTAAGGCTCTGGTCCTGGACCCAGTGAGCGGAGCACGGAACATGTCTTCAGTGTCTGTATGTCCTTCCTCACCAGGCACAATGCTTTGCATTCAGTAAATGTGTGTTAAACCTATCACTTATCACGTAGCCAAAAATCCTGGAGAAAATCTCAAATTCCCTTGCAAGTTGACTACCTGGCAAAGGCAATTAAATTAAGTCTATTGGGAGGGAAATAGTAACCAATAAAATGATCATGAAAATAACGTATTAAGGGCTAATGATGTTCAAGGTGCCAATCAATATAAAGGATCTGAAAACAGGAATGTCCCGTGTTTGCCTATTTTCCCTGTGTTTTAAGTGAAAAATCCTTGGTGTGTGAATCAACATCTCGACAGCCATTAATCAGCTGTTGTTCGAGAGCACTCCAAGCCCCCAGGCATCAAGGAGAACAGGTGGGCTCAATGGTGAAGAAAAAGATTAATAGTCCCTGCTCAGAAGAGATGGGAAATGCAAGTTAACACAGCATGTAAACATCTAGCAGAAACCCTAGAAGAGAAGGCTGGGGAGAAGAAAGAAAGCACAGGTAAGACAAAGTCACAGAATTTCCAGAACTGCTGGACAGAACAAAGATCTAGAATCTCTGACCTCCTCTGAAGGAATCACTTGATTCTGCAGCAGGCAGGCTGGCATCTTCCTCTTAGTATGAAAAACAGGGAAAGGCTGAGAGCTGTAAACAGGGGGCATGCGTGAACAGGGGAGCTCAGGGACATTAAAGAGCAAATGCACAGCAGCAGGAAAAAAGTGGGTGCTTCAGGATAAACATGCCTGACTGAACATACGTTTTATCTTTATTCTCCCCTGAAGACCCACAAAAGTCAGAGTAAAAATATAAAACACAGAAACCCACAAAGACAAAGAAAATGAGAGAGGAAATGAAAAGCAAACAGACAAATGGTACTCGATCAAAAGACAGCAAACACCCAAGGGCCTGCAGCAGGGATGTGAATGATAGACAAGGCCGCCTCAGGAGCCAGAGGCATCAGCCTGCAGCAGGGGGAGAGCGAGGCCTGCAAAACCAAAGGCAGGACAGAACAGGAACTGTCTGAAAGGGGACTAAGGAGAGCAGTTTGTGCGCACCTCACAGAGCCGGGTGACCACCTCTCCTTCACCCCGGCCTTAGACAAACTACTTCAGAGGAGCCCCAGGCCTGGGACAAACGGCTGCTAGCGTGGGAATATGAGGAGCTGTGCTCAAAACAGGGCAGGAAGTGGAATGTGAGACCCTCAGGCCTCTTCCCCTACGGCTGATCTGTAGTCTTCACACAATGACCAGTGACAAAAGGATTCTTCTCAGGGGAAAATGACCAGCCCAAGAAAAAGACAAAAGCAATCAAGTAACAACATGGAACCCGGAACCCAGGAGGTAATGACATCTGGGCACCCTCCAAAAAAAGGCCTGGTTCCCACATGACCTCCTTCCAAAGAACCCCACTGTCACACATGTAAACTGATCACTCTTCGACAGTTAACCGAGAGCCAGGTATCAGTCACAAAGGAAATCTGAAAGACAGGGACCAACACAATCAAAAGACAAAAAAAGAAATGGGTAGTGCCGAGGAAAGAAGAAACCTATAATTAACATTGTCAGAGAGGGAAAAGAAAATGAGGTGAAGAACGGAGAACAGGAAGGAGCTCCTGGAAATGAAAAGCACAGGTGGCATAAAGAAATCTGACAGAAGAGTAGAAAGTTAAAGCTGAAGGAAACTCTCAGAACACAAAACAAAAAGGACCAAAAGAGAATCCACATAGGATATGCAACATGGACGAATAGCTCCAGAAAGAATGAGGGAAGGAAATAGGAGGAAATTACCAAAGACACAACGCAGGAAAACTTCTCCAAACTGGAAGACACAGACTTTCCAGATTGAAAGGGCCTTCCAACAGTGCTAAAAATTACACGGGGTCTTAATCTGAATGGGAATCACATGGGTGTATATATTGGTAAATTTACTAGAGCTGTTCACTCAAGTACATTCTTCCCTGTACATATTTTCAAGTTCAGTATAAGAAAACAAAATGGTGAACCTTCAAGATCATGCTGAAAAATAAAAAAGGTATGTACCTAAGAACACACCAAAACAGGTGTTGATTTCCAGTGACATAATCCATTCTCTCCTCAGATGCTACAAATGATAATGTCCACAACAGTGAATGCAGAGAAGTCTAACATTTGAGACAGAGTTATTCCTTAGCACTTGAGGGTTTTTTTTTTTAAATGTTTATTTACTTTTGAGAGAGAGAGAAAGTGCAAGCAGGGAAGGGCAGAGAGAGAAGAGGGCAAAGGATCTGAAGCAGGCTCTCAGTAGAGAACCCAATACAGGGCTCAAACCCATGAACTGTGAGATCATGACCTGAGCCAAAGCTGGATGCTTAACCAACTAAGCTACTCAGGTGCTCAGTATTTTGTGGGTTGTTAACAATAGCTACATGATGCCAAGTGTATGTCTATTTGTTTAGATAAAACAAATAATGATACTAAAAAAAAGAAAAAAAAGACGAGACCCCTTTAAGTGTCCAGCACAATGAATGAAAAAAAGACACACCAAAGCAGTCACGGTGAAAATTTCACACAGTTGGAGATAAAAGGAACACTGGAAACAAAGACAGCATTTTAAAGCTTCCAAACAGAAAAAATAGGCCACATACAAAGTCCAGAATCAGAATGGTATAGGACCTCTCAAAATTACTCTAGGAATCCCAAATACTGATTCAACCCAACAATTGTTATATAACCATATTGGAAAGAGAGGGAAATAAGGTACTCACAGAGCAAAGTAAAAGTGCTAAATCCTCATCTATTTTAAGAAGTCAATTTTTAATATCTGGACAAATCAAGATAACAGTATTCGTGTATTATTTGGAAAAATGGAGGCAACCTCAGAGAAACAGCTAAAAGAGTCTCAAATAGTTGCTTCTAATGAGTGGGATCGGGGTGGGGAAAAGGTGAGGTAGGATTCTGCTGTCTGACAATATAATCCTGTAATGCTATTTGACCTTTTCAACTAGGTATAGGTATTTCCTTGATTTGAAAAAAAAGAAAAAGGTTTAAAAATGGTATAGGAAATGAGTAATATATTTCCCAAACCATTGGCTTGCATACCTTAAATGGGTAAATTGCATGGTCTGTGAATTATGTCTCACTAAAGCTTTTTTTTTTTAAGTGACTGCAGAGGGGGCAGTAAAGAAACATACCAATTTTTCTTTATTTATGTATCCAGTGTGACACAAGCAAATGGTATTGATAACTGTCTCTGGGGATGGGGTCAACGAGAGGAGGGAAACTTACTTCCCAGTGTAAAGCCTTTTGAATTATTTAAATGTTTGCTATGGTTTTTTTTAATTAAAAAAAATTTTTTAATGTTTTATTTATTTCTGAGAGAGACGGCGTGAGCAGGGGAGGGTCAAAGAGAGGAGACACAGAATCTGAAACAGGCTCCAGGCTCTGAGCTGGCTGTCAGCACAGAGCCTGACGTGGGGCTTGAACCCACGCACCGCAAGATCATGACCTGAGCCGAAGTCGGGCGCCCAACCGACTGAGCCACCCAGGCGCCCCTGCTATGCTTTTTCTAAGGTAAATTAAAATATGATTTCAAAAAAATAAAATACGATTTCAGAATAAAATAATGAAACAGAAACTAGGTCATTATTTAGAAGTGGGTTCATAAACAAGTAAGGTAATGAAAACACTGCAGACTTAGAGATGTGGTGAGTAAGAAAGGGGAGGAGGCCTCAGACCATTAAATGGCATTATACTGGTACAATGGCAGAGTGATTAGCAAATGCTAGGATGGCCCTTAGTTGCCAGAATCTTAGGAATACTGGGCTGGAAAACACTACAGAAATTATGTAGTTCTATTTCTTCATAATGAAATCAAATTTCTTCACAAGAAAACCAAAGTCCAGGAGACCAACTGGATAAATGTCCAGGGGCTCATCATAATTAACGGCATTGCCAAACTAGAACTTGATCCTGTGAGACCATACCAGATGGAGCCCTTCTGCAGGGTCCGTGGCCCAGGTAAGTCCCTGGCTGGCAGATATTATCAGATCTCTACAGTGGATGCTTTTACTCCCTTCTGGGCAATAAACAGAAAATTGCAATTCCAAGACCAAACTCTCAGACACTCAAATTTCAAGGGAATGTTATCACTTACATGTTAGGGCAGAGACAAAAATAAACTGCAAGTAAGCCCTGTTAAGTACCCCTGAGGTCACTAGGATAGCAGAACTAAACCCTACGACCACAATCCTTAAAGATAAAGAGCATTTTCCAACTTCCCAGAAACCTCTCGATTTGCCATTTGTTCCCAGAAATTGCGGCAGAGGAACAGTGTGGGCTCACTTACCCGGAGAGCACAGCATGCTGCCCCAGACAGTCCACGGACATTGCGGTCGCCTGTGACAGAGAACACAGATTCAGTCCTGCCAGCAGAGCCAGCTCAGGCTGAAGAAGACAAGTGGGTGGTCACCTCTGGGGCCCCCTCTTCTCGTGGCCCAGGTAAGTCCCCCGCTGGCAGGTATTATCAGGTCTCTACAGTGGATGCTTTTATTCCCTTCTAATCCTCAACCAGATCTCATACTCACCTTCCTTGATAGGGCAGATGCTATCCGTTCCCTGACAACGGGATTGCATACAAGCAAGCTGGCGTGTTCTAAATTGTGGAGACATAATCTTAGAACTCTTAGAGAATCTAACTAGCTTGGAGCTAACAGAGCTGCTAAGAGCCCCTTCCAAGCAAAACCTAGCCTGGGACATCACACACACACACACACCCCTACCTCACCCCACATTACCCCCATGCCTTTCCAAAGGGCATGGACTTCTCCTCCAAGCCAAATGGTAAGTGGTACTATTCAAACACCACTCATGCTGAATCCATGGTCACCATCTAGTTACTGAGATGCTCAGTTGCTGTTTAATCTTGAGATTTCTAGCACCTTCTATGATTTCCATTTCCCAGGTCTCCCAGTTCCTAGGGAGCACCATCTTTTCAGGACCACACTGAATCAAATGAATTTTCATTCAGGCTGAAGCATGAGGCTGACTTAAATCATGGCAGTTACAGCTCTAAATTCTCTTATTCAAACAAGTCCAAATCCTGCCGCATTCTCAGGACACTAGTGCTCACTCTTATATACCCTCAAGAAATATGTCAGGTAACGTTGGGGACAAGAAACCAGAGTGCTCTCACTGAAGGCTAAAAAGTGATTGTTATGCATCCTTCATCTCACTGGAGTCATGAGCAGAGAATAGTCCAGCTGGAAAGGCAGGCAGTGAAATGAGATGCAATTTCCACACACTTCTGAACAATTTATAGATTAAAAGTATGAAAGCAGGCAAGATGGTACCTCCAACCAGGGGTAGTACAATCTTTCCAGGGGGTGTGTGGTAGGCAGAATCCCAAGGTGGACCCAACATTCTGGGCCCCTGCTGTACACACACATTCTCCTCGTTATTCAAACGTTACCCTAGGTGCTACTGTGAAGGGATTTAGCTGATGCTATTGAGGTTCCAAATCAGTTGACCTTAAGATAAAGCGACCTGAAACAACCCAAATGTCCAAACAAAACGTGGTGTACGCATACAATGGCATACGTAATATTGTATGGATGAACCTTGAAAATATTATGCTAGCACTCTCCACAATAGCTAAAACATGGAAAGAGCCTAAGTGTCCATCAACAGATGAATGGATCAAGAAGATGTGGTTTATCTATACCATGGAATACTACGTGGCAATGAGAAACAATGAAATCTGGCCATGTGTAGCAACATGGATGGACCTTGAGGGTGTTATGCTGAGTGAAATAAGTCAGGCAGAGAAGGACAAATATCATATGTTTGCATGTATAGGAGGATTAGGAGGAACTTGACGGAGGAACAAGG